>NW_017307485.1:3532-155833 GCF_000935625.1 Nanorana parkeri | reverse complement strand
GAAAAAACACATGCATTCAGGGGCGGGGGGGGGGGGGGGGGGGGCGTGGAAGCGGTGCCATTGAAGTCAATGCACTGCCACGCCCCCTCCCTTGCCAAAACGCGGGGAGAAGTTTCTTAGTGATCGCTGGTGCTTTCCAGCAGCTACCGCTCTGGAACGCACAGGCGTTTAATATGAACAAGCCCTTAGGATGATGATATCACGTCCAACTGCATTATTAAAACTGATAAAATGAAAGAAAAATAGGATAAAATCTGTGCTTTTCATTGTCGCATTTTGTGGTTTTCTATATCAAGCTGGAGCAAGACAAGTGACATTTAGGCAATGCATATACAAATCACAGCTGCCTACTTTGTGTCTTTTTTATTGTTACTAATGGAATCCTGTTCCTTTGCTACTTTAAAGTGCCTGCTGGATGTCATATTAGAAATATTCCTGAACTTTACTGGAGCTTCTCTAGTTTTGTTATAGGTTAAACTAAAAATGGATTGCACTTTTCAGAATGCATGGTTATGATACCCTAAGAGAATACAGGTGGAAAAGGGACTTGTTACATATGAGGGATCGGTTACATCAAGAAGATTCTGAAGCAATCATACATTTCTATTTTAATCCCCTTCAACCAACCCTGTCAGTAAAATCAATAAGGGCAAAAAACATTGAAAAGGAAGTTAATTACTCCCCTTTCCTCCTTCTGTGTGAGAACTGATTCAGAAGAATTATTGTTTTCACTGTTTCTTTTTTCTACTTTTTCTTGGAACTACAACTTAAGGGTAACATTGGCAGCAGTTAGTGGACATGGTGGATATGGAAGATGAATTTGAGCCTGAAGTAGGATGCAAGTAAGCAGTTACTGGTGTCAGATCTGTTCATTAATATAAGGGAGGGATGATGGAAAACTGTTCATTTTGGAAAAGTTAATCCCTCCGTGTTGTATGTGCAGAGCCATAGCTAGCTCCTTTTGCAGCCGAGGCCAGAACAGGAAATTGTGCCCCCCAACAGGCGTGTGACATCACCCCACGCCGGGCATGTGCAGTGTCATGTGACATCATGCGCCCCGCCTCCACGGTGGCTGAATCCAAAACAGCAAAAAAAATATTTGTTTGACGAAACTAATGAAAATGTTTTTAGTTTCCGTTCATTTCGTCCAAATTCAATTTTTTGTCTTTGCACATGTCTAATAATGTGTGTGTGTGTGGAAGGGGGGGGGTTATTTTTTATTTTTAGTTTTTTTTTACTGTTGGGGAGGCTTCGGGGGGAAAAGTCAGGGGTCCAAACAGACCCCTGACATTTCCCTTTTAAAATAGAAAAAGAAATTGAGGACACGGAGTCCTCAATCTCTTTTTTTGCAGCCTCTGTTCTAAATGAATGGAAAACACTCAGTACAGAGGCTTCCCATTCATTCACAAACTGATGATAGTAAATATTTTGCTATCACCCAGTTATGAATGGTTAGAAGCCTCTATGGTGAGTGCTACTAACTGTAACATGAATGAACAGGAAGTGATATAAAGCACTTCCTGTTCATTCATAACTGGAGACACATAGTACTATGTGCCCACAGTTGTTTAAAACATTGGAGTGATCAGTGTTTGCTCTGCACATAGAGGATTGGTAAATATCACAGATATTTACCAATACTCCTCTCTCCATCATCAGCCACTTGGCCGCGCACACAGAGCTGCACAGGAGAAATGGGCACCGGCTGTCGGATCCTGGCTGAGCGGTGAGGAGAGAGCTTCCTCCTCCGCCCCACCACCAGCTGCAGCACTCCATTTCTCCTCAGATCCCCGCTGCCTCTTCCCATATAGGCAAGGGAGAGCAGCGAGGATACGAGAGAAAAGCTGCAGGCTGTACCGCCCATCTACTCCCTGCCAGGCCAAGGCCGATCTTTGTTGGCCACCTGGCGCCCCTGTTGCCATGGTGCCCTGTGCACAGCTGTGCCCGAGGTGAGTACCTCACTCGCCCCACCCTTCCTACGGCCCTGTGTATGTGCATATACATATACATATATGTCAAAGTTAGCTAGGTGCTGTTCGATTAGCGATTATGACATAGATCTCCTGGGACCAAGAAGCAGTCCAGCTGCTCAGACCTCTGATGCTTTGGGTATTTTTTGCATAGACTGCAGGGGCTGCAGAGGAGAAGAAAATTAAAGCAGACCTTTACCCATATCTTTAAATAACAACAAAAGCACCTTCAGAAATGTTTAGTAATTACAATCTACAAATACATACTTCTAGATAATTGCAGGCTTTGTATTCTTTGCATACCTTATTTCTCCTTTCTTTCCCAGTCTTCTGACAGTACCCATGTTAACTAGTTCTGCATTTACTTCCTTGAACTCTGGCACACGTGATTAGGACATATGACCATTCACATGTGACATGGACATGTCACATTTAATGGACATGTGACCATTAAATGCCTTTCCCTGAGATCTTATGAGATTACAGATAAGATTTCCCAGCAATGCTTTGCTGATGTAACCTTGCCAAGATGCAACGCTTCGGAATTTACCTCATTTGTGCCAGAACTGGACCAGGAAATAGATGAACACTATTTGTAAGTAAATGAAAATCAATTTTGTTTAACTAATGAATGTAATATGATTTTAAATTAGCATGCAGAGTTGCATGCTGATATGATTTTTTAGTGAAAAAGGGGGTAAGGGTCCGCTTTAAGGCACAAATAGGAGAGGGCATTTTCCTCAGAACTGGAACCTGATTAGATTACTTTGTACATTTTTTCAGCCAGTCTAACCCTTCAAAATATGTTCAAGTCTTCAAACTATTCTTAATCTTTATTTTTAAGAGTACAAAAGCATGGATACCCATGATTAACCATATGGTTAATATTGTTAATAAATTACATTATTGATACGATTCACTCCTGCAGCAGGGAAAATGCTGCATGTTTTGTTTAAAGCAAGAGCCACATTCTTCTCAGTCCTCCAGCAGAATTTTGCATTATCATCATCAAAGGCCACTGTTGTCATGTCTGCTAAACAGAGAGTGATACTTGTCCTTAAGGGCTGCATTGGCCAAGGTGTGTTTTCTTCCTTCTCATCAACACTTATGAAAGGTGTTCCCTTATTTTTCTTCTACTTCTCCCTGTTCCCCGTGTCTCATGTTTAAACCTACCAGCAACATGACAGTGAGTAGGAGTCTGAACTTTCTCTTCTTCTTATAATTTAATCATAAGGGTATTGATGTAGTGCATGACACAGTTGTCCTTGCTGACACATCTGGTTGTCTCTTTGGAGGCCCTCATTAGGTTATATACATCTCTCATCAGTTGCTATTGTTGTTTTTACAAAAGAACATATTCATGGCTTTGCAGCAGTGATGCAAAACCATGTTGTTGATAGGTTTCATAGCTGCCAAGCCTTTGCAAAGTGGAATTCAGTTCTGGGATTGCAGGGTCAAAATAACATGTCCAGAGATTTTGTGCTAATGAGGACAGTGACCCTTCTTTTTAGGAATTTTTGTATTACTGAATCAGTGATATGAGCCAAGCAGAGGACAGGTGTTAGTGTGCTTATGTGAAGTGCAGTGATGATGTTCTATCCATTGTTTCTTGCCTCATTGCCCACCTGGAGAATATGAGTAGATGCCAGTAACTTGCTGATGGATATATGTTAACAACTCACCTGCTTTGTGATTTGTGTCCCCCATGCTTTTGAGGTATAAGGTGCAATATGGAATGGAAGTTTCATATTACCAGCGTTAAACAGAAGAGAAGAAGCAGTTATTAGCAGTGTAGCTGTCGGGGGTGGAAATACTACTTTTAAGGGGAAGATGGTCTAAGAACTGAACCTGGTAATTTCTGGCAATGTTACCAGTTCCTTCCATCATGTTACATTATCACTGTCAGTGTCTTTAAGTGTTGTAATGTGCATGAATCTAGAAAAACAGTTGAAATTCCAGGGCATTGGTAATGTCAGCCTAGAAAGCAGGAACTGTCTTGTAGATACATAGCAATGTCTCAGTATTCTTCATTGGACCCTATTGGCATGCCATAGGCTGCTGAACTCTAAAAACTAACAAGTACGCAACTGCACTACCAGCTTCAGGACCAGATGAATGTTTAACTGGTAAACAATGGAATTATAGGTGTAAGGAGTTAATGTAGTAAACAAGTAGTTCACAGATTGTTCTTAGTCATAAAGCTAAGTAAACCTTTGAAGTACCTGGGAATGAGCTACCAAGCAATATTAGATGCTTGGCAGAGATGTTTCAACCTGGTACTATGCAGCAAGTTTGAGAAAACAAAGAACTCTGCTGCTGCTGGCAGTACTGCCCCTCCAGTTTTTTGGGGGGTAAACGATTGATATAATAATTACTCCACTCCTACCTTTACACTTCTTTATGGTCAGTGATTACATGGTTGCTTCCCGAAGAATGATAGCAATGTGGTATAAAAATATTTTTATTTCACTTGATACCGAGCATTGACCACAATTTTATGATTTGTCTGAATTTGTTTGAATTGTTTGACTAAGAATCACTGTCGCTAATGAACTTTTGCACGATATTCTAATTATTCCAGTTTCACCTGTATATAGTGTTTGTTATTGTGACCAGAAAACTGAAAGATATCTGTGTGGTATCAATGTTTATGGAACTGAATGAGAATACAGTGTTTTTATTATCATTTGTACACACACAGAGGGAAAAAGGATACCTGTTTGAACAAGGTACATGGAAGCCCCCAGTGCACTGATGGTGGCACTGAGCAGCACTGAGAGAAACTACTCAGCACTTTGGCCTAAGACAATGGCAACAAATTCCCTCTGCAATGCTTTTATATGGGAGTTATGTCTTATACCTGAGCCCTTCTTAACTGCCCCCAGGAATTGGCAGCCAGGTATGAGGTTTCCAGCATGGTGCAACTCACCAAGATCTGGGTCCCATCTTGGTTAGCGCTAAGCATTTCACTCTTCTCTACTTATAAGTATGATTCTGTGCTATGAAATCTTTACCAAATCTGTAATCACTGATCAAATAATATCTGCAACTATATTTTCCTGGCACTAGTTACAGAAGATTAAAAATTGGAGTATAATTAAAGACCTATCTGTGACTTAACTCTAGGCCCCGAGTTGCGTTCTAAGTGTATTAAAAGCTCCTATCCCTTAGTTAAGTAATTCTTTTGATGTAAATTCCACAGAGTAAAATAAAAGCAGGACCTACTTCTTCAAGCTCGCTGCTCCTTGGGGGTTTTGTGTCTTCTTAATAATGCAAAACCCTAAAGAATGAATTGGCTTCCATACACTTTCATTTCACTGAGGTCCTCCACGTAGGAAGTTTGTTAGATCTCTGTGAAAGAATGTTTGTAAAATGCACAACGGTTTGTTAAACACACACCAAGTACATCTTTCTACAAGTATTCATCGTGCTCTATAATAATCCTGCCAGTGTGACAGCTAAAAAGAAATCCTTCTAAGCTAATCTTTGAACTTGAACTGCATTAATATATTAAAGAGGAACTTTACCGATATCATTGAAATGACAACAAATACACCTTTAGAGATGTTTAGTAATGACAAGCTACAAACAGATACTTAAAGATAATTGCAGGCTTTTTATTCTTTGCAAACCTTATTTTTCTTTTACTCCCCATTCTTCTCACAGTGGCCATCTTACGGCTGGCTCCAGCCACTTGCAGAGAGATCAGCGTCCCTGGTTACCAGGTAACCAGGGATGTTGTCATTACACACTGAGAACTCAGCCGGGCCGCTTTGATATCACAGTGGCCTCTCCGTGTTCTCAGTGTGTAATGACAGATGGCGTTCCTGGTTAACTGCAACCATCTGTCATTACTCTCCAGGACGCTCTGGGAATCTAATATCTCCACCCGGGAGAGAAACACTTTCTCCCAGAAAGGTTCACTCTGCTTGATTGAGCATAGTAAACCTTTCCCTGCTATTTTTTTTTTCTGACATTGGTTGTAAAAAATAAAATAGAAAACGATTGGGCGGAGCTAGCAGTTCTGCTGCCGTTTCATTTTCTTTAAACTACTTTAATTTCTTATTAAGTTTCATACATTTTAAAACAATTTTTCAACTTTTTTTTTTCTTTTTTTTACATTTATTTCACCTATATCTATTCTGCTTGGTACCTCGGAGGTACCGAGCAGAATAGCCAAGCTGAATGGCGCACAGCGGCATTCGGCTATTCACTCACTGCCGTTCGGCCACTATGAGAGTAGGGGCGAACGTCAGCGAGTGAGCTGCCGGAGCTTCGGCTCAGCCAATCCAGATGTTGAATCGGCTAAGTCGACCTCCTTCTGCACTTCGGCTCAGCCGAACATGCATAGCATGTTCGGCTGACCGAAGGCAACCAATGTGTGGCTAATTTTAGCTGATGTATGGCTGAAATCAGCTGTACTGAGCAGAAGTGAATAGCTGAATAGCGTTCGGCTCACTTCACTTCGGCTGGGTTATTCACTTGGCTGCCTTTGGCAGCTATGTGAATAACACTCTAAGTCTTATTCATGGCATGATTTGAGTGGGGATGCACTTTTTAACAATAATTATATTGTATACTTTAGCTAGAATTTGTAGAGAGAGTTGTGCATGTCTTTATATATTTTAATGAAAATGGATTGTTTGCAGTTATGATCATTTTGTTGTAATAAAGACTTTCTATCTTTGAGAAGAATCTGCTGTGTGGCAACTACCCTTTTTCTTGGCAAATAGGGACTGATAGTCCCATTATGAGAGGGCCACAAGCTTATTAGTCCCATGCCACCACGCTGATTTCTGCACTCGGCCAGTGCATATGCATTCATTCCCAAGATTCGTCACACATTTCTTTGATAACTCTGGAAGAATTTACATTTTAAAGATTGAGCAGCCTTCTTCCAGTGCAATCAATGACGCACGCAGTAGACTTCAAAGCCAATTAAGTGCAATAAAAAGTTTACATTTTCATTGTAAACTATCATTTAACCAATTTTTTTAAAATATCCATAATTTATTATAGTAATAGTAAATCTATAAAAGTTGATTGTTAAATTAGTAAATGGAAGGACTTATTTTGTAATTATTTATTTGTTACCAGTTTACAATATTATATGTGCAAATGCATTCAATGCATTCTTTTTTTAACTATTGTGAGAATTAGCTCCAAACAGTAGCGCATTAAGGACGCATGCACTCGCTGAAATCTTCATTCAAGGGCTTCCTTGCCCACTTTTATTAAATCAAAGTTCACAAAAAACAAGGCAATTACCCTTGCAGGGGTTCTTTAGCATCTTTTGGCAACACGCCCATCCAGCCTCCTGGCTCTGCATTTTGCAGCACCGCTGCTCCAGGCTCAGACCTCAGGCCACTGTCTGTTCCTCCAGACAGTCTCAGTCTTGTGCTATCCTGCACATTTGGTTCTTTCAACCCGCAGCACCCTGCTGCACTGGACTCCACTCTGACTCCTGGGTGGAGTTTTCCTGTCTCCCAGGTGGAGCTCTGAACACATCCCAGCACACTCTTCATGAGGGTTGTACACAGGTGCACAATTAGGTGCTGGTCGTTACTAACCCATGGACCCAGGAATAGAGATTTCGTCCCACCCAGAGCTCTAAGAAATCTCCTGGCTCCAGGATCCCAAATATGATCCAGAAAACCCAGAAAGGACTGAAAAGGCAGTTCTTTCCTGGTACAAGTAATTTCTTGCTGGAGCCACTCAGCCCCTCTGGTTGAGAATCCTGGGTGACTTTGAGGCCACCTATCACCGTGGTATTGCCATGCAATTCCACTGACTGGACTGTCAGCCGAAAATCTGGGTCTGAACGTGCGAATTGTGGCCGTCAGCGACTAGTCAATGTTAGGGCAGAGTGGAGAGTGGCAAGACTGGTACAAGACAACAGAAGGGCAACAGTGCAGTGTCAGATTCCTCACATCACCTTTCAACATCTGGTGGAGTCACGAGGCGGCCCAACAAAGTCATCTCGTGGAGTCATCTCGTGGCCCAACGAAGTACTGTTGGGGTGGTCATAATAATCTGGCCACTCAGTGTATAAAAACAACCTTTGTGCTGAATGTTCCCAATTAACAGTTTATTCAATAAACAATTACCAATATTAATATGCATCCCAGTGTTGTCTACTGAGTACAGCTCTATTGTCCCATGATAGCTCCTACAATATATTTGGGGATCCACTGTTAGTTGTGTACACTTTAATTCCTGTAATGGAAGAGAAATAGATGTAAAAGAGGAACTCCAGGAATGTTGAAAGTGAATTCTTGCAGTGGGGCTACCCCCTCACTTCAAAGGTTAACTGCTCTTTTAGATCTAGGGGCTCAAATAAAAGAAATATACTCACCTAATCCTCAAACCCACCTGGCTGCTAGACTGAAGCCTCTTCTCCCCTGGGCTTCGGTGGTCTAAGCCTCGCTGACCTCATCTTGTCTGATACAGTCCACTGATTTGCATTAGACATGAAAACGGCAAAGAACATACCACAGCTGGAGTGGAGGGGGAGAAAGGTGAGCACTCACCGCCACAGTACAGAGAATCGGGTGAGCATATCTTCTTAACTGAAAAACGAGGAGTTAACCCTAGCTGTTCAGGGGTTGCCACATTGCAAGGGTTAACTTTTTGCATACTTGGACTTCTTCTTTAACTACATATGAAACATATACAACACAGGATGTTATCAAGAGAAGTGTGTTCTTTTAAAAAAATGGAGTTACAAAACTCTGCAAATCATTATTGAATATCTAAAATACCAGATTTGTTAAATATAATCATATTTACAAATGCCAATAGACAAAGCTATCTAGCTGTGTCTATAAGACGGTCATATATTTTGTTATTACTCAGAGAAATAGAAACAAAGTAGAAGCAAAGAAACAAAACATAAACTTTCATGTAGCCAAGTTTTTAAATTGTAAGTAGCTAAGCATATTAGAAATACACTGCCTGACACAAAATAAAGTCACCACCTAGATTTAGCTAAAAGAGAAGTATGGGGTAAGTGTTTTTCCCCATAGTTCTCTTTAGGGTCATGGGAGGACATATACTAACCTCCTCCCATGACCCAAGGCTCGTTATATAGCGAGCTATTGCCCACGATATACTGAGAGCACCGCAGCCGGGACGGATCCCGACATTTCTGTCGAGATCCACCCAGCTGCGTGAGTGACAGCTGGCTCTGCCTATCTAGAAGCAGAGCCAGCTGTGGCCACCCCCTCCCCCATTCATTCCAGCGCTGGAGGATCGGGAGGGGGGAATCCCTGCAGGGAGCGGTGACTGGCAGTCACCGCTCTCTTCAGGGAGACGATCGGGAAGTGAGCGGATCGACTGCATGTTTCTGTTCACTTCCCGATCGATAGAGCCGACCTGTGACAGCTTCTTTGTCACAGGTCAGCTCTAACTATGAGGATGAGTGGAAATCACTCACCTCATAGTTCTCCTTTAAGCAAATAGTTAAGAGCCTTCAGTTGCTCAGGTCTAGGTTTAGCAATGGTATTTCGCCAGAAATGAGGTCAGCTGCCTACTTGTATATACTAAATGAGCATATTTTTCCATGAATTAATTGTTTCTTCCCTGATGGGTCTGTCTTCCCACAGACATATTCCAAGATGGCAATTGCAGGGTTCATTGGGCTCAAATTGAGACATAATTTTCACACATGGAGTCCAGACCTTAACCCCATTGAGAATCTGGGGATGTGCTGGAGAAGACTTTACACAGTGGTCCAACTCTCCCATCATCATTACAAGATCTTGGTGAAAAATGAATGCAACTGTGGATGGAAATAAATGTTGTGACATTGCATAAGCTTATTACAATTATGCCACAGCGAATGTGAGCTGTAACGAAAACGCAGTCCAATTAAATATTAGAGTGTTTGGCTTTTTTGTGGCGGGGCAGTGTATAATAAAGGATAACATACATTGTAAAATTAAATTGGGGCATCTAAACTCTCTTTTTGGTGCAAAGATAAACTTACAATTTCAAATACATATAAGGCTGCATATATTTTTTTTTAAATCTAAAAAAAAAAAAAGGACTTCCATCCTCTTGTATAGTTTACTGTTGTACAACTGTCACAATTACCTTTCAAAATAGCTGCTTCCAGGCCAGAAGTTGTAGGACTGTTACAAGGATACATTTATTTTTGTATGGAACAGAAAAGTATGCACCTTGTGTGATTTTCAAATCTCGTCAAACCACAGGCTTTCATCATCTTTTTAACAACTTAGTGAATTGGGACATTTCATTAAAGACCTAAAAGCATTCATGAATCAGGACTCTAGGACTTGGTAGATTACATATTATGTGGCTTGGCACTTAGAAATGACTGTCATCAGCAAGGATGGTCTTTGAAGCCAAGATGATGAATCATGTTGGCAAGAGACAGATAGCACAGAGGAAAGGCATAACAGTTGCATGATGCCAAGGAGACATTGATGAAAACCTGCAAATGTACATATCATCCTTTGCAGCACAGTAGACAGGGAGATAACGCTTTAATGTGTGATTAGAAATTTCTAGAGATCCTTAGATAAAAAGACGTGTTTCATGCAAATAGCTCCCTCTTTCAAATCTGAGCCAAAGTTGGTGTTGCAGCAGGGATGGCGTATAATTGGATGAATATATTTAATGTGTTCTTGAGCACAGAATATACCCAGTAATCAACAACAGTGGCATTTTACAAAGCTTAAGAAGTTGAAGAAACATAGTACCTTGTAGTGTTTGTGTTTTCTTTGAAAAGATTCTTAAAGCTAAACTCCGGGCAGATATGTGAATACAAATTAATGCAGCTGTGTATTCTTGAAGGCATCATTAACAGGTCTATTCATAAAAGGGTGAAGTGTTTGGAGAAGGCAGGAGAAGTGAACAATCTAGGACTGGAAAGTGAGCTGAATTACTGAGTTCTTCCAAATCAGCTATTTTGGCCTAGATTGTTCACTTCTCCTGCCTTCTCCAAACCCTTTAGTGAATAGAACTGTAAATGTATTTTTTAGATGCAATCAGTGTAAATACCTGATTTGGACTTGGCTTCAGCCTCTTTTAATACACTGTACATCAGCTAACAGTAAACATGTTGACAGGAGGAGAAAGCACAGTGACAGAGAGATGAGTGAGCTCATCGGTCTGCGGCATCTCTTTCACTGTGCTGTCACAGGCTGGAGGAGGGACAAGATCAGTAAGTGTTACTGCAGCAGAGAGAGAAAAGAAACAGGTTGTCTGCCCTGCCAGGCAGGGTTGGATCTCAGAACTGCATAGACCAAAATACACATCTTTTGGTAGTTAAAACTCTTATATATGTATTTCACAGTGTATTTAGCTGCTTGACCTAAAGTAATATTAAAGTCAAAAGGTTTTCAAGCTATTTCAAATGCTTATTCAATTACAATAAAGGTTGCTTCTTGATGTTTTAAAGTTTAAAGTTTTAGTTTCCTGCAAAATCAGCTGGTTCCTGAGCACTGGCCTTGATATCCTGTTTTGGGGTGACTTATTTCCCTTGCAGGGTCAAATGGAGCCACCCTTGTGTGTGCTAGTAAGCTGTGTGCCTCCAGAAACGCAAACGCCCAGAAAGGCAAGCCTCCTCCCTGCTCCTATCTGCTCTCTCCTTCCTTGCCCAAACTAAATGGAGAGCAGCTGGAGTCTATGCTTTCCCTTGTGATCTTGTACTGGACAGTAAATTCAGGGAAGCCAAGTTAAGAGAGTTGGAGCCAGCTATTTGGAAGCACAATGAATGTAAGTGCTTGGAAAAAATGTATTTAAAAAAGGTATGAGAGTTTAATTCTACTTTAAGTTAAACTTTCAAATTCTTTTTACACATTTTGCAGATTTTCTAGTTTTTGGTGTCTCAAGGCTAGCAGATATCCACATTCTTTAGAGTTTGACCCACAACTGAATTCTTTTGCATCATAGTACCTAGGCATTAGGTCTAATTCTAGTACACCATGCTAATGTTAGTAGGCCTACAGCACAAGATGAACAATACAGGCCAAGCTGTATAATGACATTTGGAAAATAATTTTGGATACTATATATATATATTAGGCAATTGTAATTAAATGTAAATGAAGGATAACCAGCCAGGGGCCCCGTAGCATATAGGCACACCTAACCAAGAACAATGATCAGCTGCCATTTGTCATCTGCTTCATAAATGCTACATGCCTTTCAGTGCAATTTGTTGCTTGAATGTGTAGAATGTTATTCCAAAGCTGAGAAGTGACTATGTTTTTGTTCCACAGCAATCCTATGAGTAAAGTCCAATTTAGTCAATGTTATATTTAACAGTTATAAACTGCTTGCGGCAGTGAAAGTGGATTGATGACAGCAAGCCAGAAGTTGTGTTGGTGCTAAGCTTCCATTCCGCTTAAACCTGATGGTTATAAACTGTCAGCAAAGTACTAACTCTATTTCTTGTCAAGCTCAAGTTTGATAATGACCGTATATTTTTTTCAGTGAGAAGGGAATGGTTCCTCCATGTACTATAACAATGCCGGGCTTGCTTAAAGCCGCAAATGTACATAATTAATTATCTGTCTTTTCTGCAGCTATGATACACGCTCCAGGCTCCCAATTGAACTACTTTTTGTTTATAATAACTTCTTCTTCAAGTTGGTTTCATTTTTTACAGCAGAGCTAAATGCAAATTAAAAAGACAGGCAAGTATGTAATTAACTTTGTAGGAATTGGGAAAGAGAGAGGAGAAATCGAGAAATCCTTGGTTGATTTGCAAATTAGGAGCTCAAAGAAAAAATTGAAAGGATCAGTTTTTCTCAGCAGCTAATATAATCACTTCAACATCAGTTAAAGTCTGTGCTCTTTGTAAAATATGTCATACTATAAAGCTGAACATTGCTAAATCAGTACAGCAGGGAAAAATGGAATGGGGTTTAAAAGAGATGGAAGTGCTTATTACTTTCTCTTAATTATGATAAAGAAACAAACTATAAAATATTAACTACCATGTTGGAAAGCTTAAATTGTATATAAACTCAAGAACAAATATTTAATATATTGCAGCTTACCAGTGCTATAATGTGTTTTTTTTTCTTCTTCTTTATTTGTACTGGTGATCTTCCCAGTAACACACTTACTGTCCTAGGGTGAGAACACTCACTCTCTGCACTGTATGTATCGAGGAGCAGAATTGCCACCCTAGGGCAGGAAGTGTGTTAGGAGTATAGGACACCTCCTTTTATCCTCTTCTCCATAACATAGAAGGGAGGTGTTACCAAGTGCATAGAAACAAGGCTAATAACACTTGACATTTCAGCACAGCAGAGGCAGATTGCGTAAACAGATAGAACATAATATATTTAACAGACCAAATGGGAGTAAATAAGACTTTAGGGTTTAGTGTGTCTACAAAAGCCCCCCTAATTCTTTTGGAGATTTTTGTTAATGTTTCTGCTCTAATAGATGCCTTGGTACTTTAGTTTAGCGTAGTTGATTAACTTATTCCTTGAAATCCTGAACAATCTTTGCTTTATTTTCAACTATTTAATACAAAGAAGGAGACAACTTTGAATGGCAGCCTGGATAATCCCTTAAACGAAAAGTTGGTGCAAATGTTTTGTACAAAATCAAATATATTACTTAAGTTGCATATAAATGTAATGTGGCATGGTTTTCTTGGCTTTGGTTTTATTAAATTGATGCAACTTAAAGTGACATTAAACTCAGAGGTTAAATATTAAAAATGCAATAAAGTACCTTAACTATTAACAAAATGTAACTTATTTGGGAATCACTCGGCTGTAGATGCTCAAATCATCTCTGAAATTGTGCTGACACTGTCCTTCCTTCTGGAGGGTGGCTACTTTGGTTCCCCATGGTCCCTGTGTGTGTTGTAAAGTAGCCACCGCTCCAAGCTCACTCCCATGATAGGCGACAATCTCAATACAAATTAGTAAACTAAACATGAGATTGCTACCCATCACAGGAGTGAGCTTCGAGCGGTGGCTACTTTACAACACACACAGGGGCCATGGGGAACAAAAGTAGCCACCCTCCAGAAGCTTTGGAGCTTACATATGGCTGTGCTTCCTTGGTCCTTGTGACAGAACCAAGTGGTGAAGTTGAAAGTAAGTAAAAGTAAGTACTGTTGGAGATGCCCCTGCATAGGCTAAAGGAAAGGGTCACTTTAAAACATGATAGGTGTATCTATGCACCATCATCCATGGCCAAGAGTTCTTAAGTTTAGTAACCCATTCCAATTGTAATTCCAAATTCATTGTACACTAGCTAACTTCAGCAAAGTGAGTTTTTATTGGTTTTACCCATAGAAATTAACACTTAAGAATAAAGTACTGCTTATTGAAATAGACGCATATGTCTAAAACACAATAAAATCTTCATAAATGAACAAATAAATTGCCTGCCTGCTTTCTACAACTTTCTCCTTAGAGGCACATTGACTACTATGGAGTGGCAGGTGCACAATAAGTTATTAAATGTAAGGTTTAATTTACAGTCTCTGTAAATGCATTTGCTACTAAGATTAGCTGGAATAGCCTGGAGATATGCTATTTATTTGCACACAATATTCATTGTTACATATTGAATATATTTCTATTTTTCATTTGTAAGATATGCACTATAAGCAAAGGCAAAATGCCAGCACTGAGCTGTATGAATCCCTGAAGGGTTATAATGTAGCAAGAGAGAAATAAAAACTTTAGCGAACACTAATAAGAGAAAGGAATTTTGAACTGTTGCACCCTGTGAATTATAGTAAGAAACAATTTATTCAAGGCATTTTTACTGTTAAATGATAAGAATAAATGTGTACAAGCACAATAAAGAATGTTCTGAATGAAAATAGAAATCAAATATATAGGACTTATTTTAAATGGCTCTGTGTAGTTCTGTATTACATCTACCGTTTCCAATGCCTGATCTACAAATTCAAATTGCTAAGGTGGAACACCAACCATTTCCTAAGGCAGAGAATGGGAATATCTAGAACCTCCATTATTTGTATTGCTGTTTTTTCATTGTGCAGATCTGTTTCTGTCATGGCCAAAGCTCTGACCTCAATCCCATTGAAATGCTGTGGATTGATCTGAGGCTGGCCATTGAAGCAAGACAACTTAAATAGTTTTGTATACAGGAATGGCCCAACATACCTCATAAGTGCTTTGGAGATCAGGTTGACATACATAAAACATTTAGTTCCAGTTCTCTTTCTATTAAAGATCATTTCTGCAAGTGATTCAAGTTTGTATTATTGTCAAATAGTTTGTGTGCAATTATATTTTATTATGATTAATAATCATCTTTATCATCATCTTTATAATAATACATTTTACTTGAACTAACTTTGAAATAAAACTGAACTCCAAACAAATTTTATCAACCAAAGAATTTGTATTTCTGCCTAAACAGTTCTAAAATTCACACAGCTCTTCCAAACAACACAGCCAGAGCAGGAGACTGGATTTTTGTTGGCTGCAGTTAGGTAACACTTGCCTACAGTTAGGTAACACTTGACCTGTAACAAACGTTTTGTCCTTTCCATAGCTCGTGACTGGACAGTGAAAGAGAAGCAGCCCACTGATAAGCTGGTCTCTCTCTGTCCCCTCCTATCAGCCTTACCCTTGTTAGCACATGAACACTGCAGCACAGTTTCTTTACCCTTTCCCAACCTGAGCTACGGTATGGTATACAAGGGTCAGCAAGAGGCTGATACTAAATCATATTCTGGTGCTTACACTGCTGACATTTAATGTTTTAAAGAATACAGAGCTGCTTTCACATCTGCCTGAAGTCTCAACTTTCAGCGCTAGTAGGGGTTAATCAGGCATGGATAATATATTAAAAGTGAGACCATGGCATAAGAGCCACCTATGTTTCCCAATCCCACATACCCAACCCCCATTTTCCATTCTCGAGTTCCCACTCTTGGTACACGCAAAAAGGGCAGGAGTAGCCCGTCATTGCTATCAGCTTTAATTGCTCAACTGCTGACCATGTTCGCTTATAGTAGGATGAGCTAAAAGGAGCAGTTTTGAAGGAAAGGGTGGACCAACACACACTCATAACAAAGACACTTACACTTAAATCATAGCTATCACAGACATACTTATCACACCACTTAGATTATAGTAAGGAAGAAATTTATAAAAGGTGGAATGAAAACACGTTGTTTATGTGTCCACTTAGGACACCATTATTGTTGAATAAATAAAGGAGACCATATCCATTGGAAATCCTTGGCCCAACTGCAGACATATGTGGCTTTTGGTTAACCATGCAGGAGTTTGACCTGGGCTCTAATTGTCTACTAGATTATGGTTTTGGTCTAAATCTGTAACTACCTTAAAACCATTATGGTTAGTAGTCATTTTTCTCACGTTGTGTTATCTTATGACATGATAAAATAGAGTATGTAGAAAAGAAAAAAGAGCAACCTAGGATGCGTAAGAAATTCCGCACTGTATATTCTGGATGATTAGGTTAAAACAGCCTAATGTGGCTATGGTTATTACATAGATAGGTAGCTTAATGGTTACATGCACTCAGACTCTACTGTGTAAGCTTTTTATAATGGCATATAAACAGCCCCTTTAGATACGATTGATGCTTATTGGAGTAGATTGATATAATTTTAAATAAGTATAGATATGCATATCTATTGTATGACCTTTTTATATCTATTGAACTTTTGGCAAAGCTTTGCATGAACAAAATGCAATATCAAATGTCAGCTCCATCCAAAACTGATGATTAATCTTTGCTGACAGGCGAAATCTCATACTGTCTTGTTTATATCTCTTGAGGATATTTTGAGATATCTCGTTGCTGCCTAACTTCTACAAACATTACAAAGTAAAATTATGGTGTTAGTCTCATCTGATGGATTATCCATTGTGTACAATTAACAAGTTAACTAAGCAGTTTATTAGAGAGAGACTGAAAGCTTGAGTATGGCCTTGTGAGATAGACAGATATATAACCTACATCAGGGAAATCACTTATATGTGGGTTTTCTTGTGGCTCTGCTATACAGCACGACTATCTGCCAGTCAGTAGACATGATTTTTCTCTGTTGCCATTAAGAAACACTTACAGGTCTTGTACCTTCTCCAGCCTGTGACTGGGCAGCCTATGACACTCCTTCTCCTACCTCTGCTGTACAAAGGATTGCTGATGCCAGGTTTAATTAAGGCACTTAAACTGCTCGCATATGAAAAATACATTTAACAATGTATTAATGATTGCAGACCTGCATTAATTTGCGCCCTCTATATCTGCATGGAGTCCGGTTTTAATCCAGCATTAGGCCAATATCTGTTTTGAGGGACCTGTCTCTTTAATACTATTTCCACCCTTGCATATATTGTTTACAGGATGTTGAGTTTAGTTCATTACTCAGTAAATTGACATTTAATTACAGCTGTTGTATTACAAACGGTTAACAAATGAAACTGTTTTGCATGAAATTCTGACATTTCCTGGACATCTGCCCAGTGCAAATTATTTACTGCCAGTTGCAAAACCGTTCCCTTGCAATGAATTTTCAAAAGTACTTTAAGTTTACAGTCAAATTGCATATATTTAAAGAGGTTCACAAATATTTTCACTCGACAGAATTTGGTTTTACATCCCATTAATTATCTGAATATGATAAAGGCTTTGGTGTGATTTATGGAATGTTCCCACTGAACTGAGTACATTGCCTTAATGTTTTGCTGGGCATTATTCTCTAATGGACATTGCTGGTACATAATTTTTATTTTTTTACAGTTTAATGTGAAGCTATTGGTGTTTGCTGTATGTGTTTGTTAGTATTAGTCAATGAAAACATTAAGGTAAGAGCTTGTATTTGTAAGCAACAAAAACAAGTTAGTTGACTGTAAAATGGAATGTAGAATATTTATGCATATGCTACAAACCGGAATATATGTTTTGTATGAATAATTCTTATACTTTCATCAAACTTGAATGGATTATTTTTAATGTGATCACTACCATTTAATTCAGTGTTTTCCTAAGTTATTTGTGCCAGGCTCTGCACCTGTTGCTTTAGTCCTCCAGAAAGAAAACTGCAGAGCCTTCTCCCATCCCCCTTGTGGTTGCTGGGTTCACCTTGCTCTTTTGAAAGCCCAAGATCGCTGGAGGTGGGATTAAGATGGAGATTAAGATGGAGAGTGGAGAATACTGGTGAACTGCCAATCATAGCTGTCACATCCAGGCTGCAGTACCAAAAAAGATAATTTATTGCAAACAAATATCAGCATACATGCATTGAAGACACAGGCAGCCTTAATGGATTTTGCACAATGTGAGCTATATTAACACACCTACAGAGTGATTTGTGATACATTGGTCATGTCACCACCTTTTATTGGTTCCAACATCAGATTGCAGCTGTGCATACACCAGGCAATACTGTTTTTGACATTCATAAAAAGCTCCATGGACGTTTTTTGGCTTCTCCCCCAGGTGCAGCAGTTTATTTACATGCAATGCCAGGTAACCCATAGGTCAGGAACTCCGTCTCCCCAATCTGCAGTGGTTGAAAGAAGAGGCATTAGGGGTCTCCTCCACAAAAATATTCTTTATTCCCCATGGACTATTTTGGCTTTTATTTGGCTTTCCAGCCCTTTGTCATAGAAATGAAGGTAAACTAGAATTTAAAACAAAACTTTTTTTTAGGTTTGGATATAGCATGGGAGGGTTATAACCCCTGTCAGCCCTTTTTGCCACCTGTGTCCCATTGGGGAGATTTGACTTTGCTTAGCCACAACAGGAAGTGAAAGGAAATCTCTCCAAACTGAGGGAAATCCCTGGAGGCTAGCAGGGTCACCAGAACTAGTGTCCCTATTCGAAGATTTCCCATCTATTCCTGTTGTGATGGCAACCCAAATTTGGAATTTTCTTTCACTTTCAGAGATCAAAAAAAAAGAAAGGGTAAATCTCCCTAACAGGGACACAGACAGCAATAAGAACACTGACAGGTGTTATAATCCCTCAACACTCTTTTCAAAACTATCAAAAACTAACAATATTCATTTTGGCTTTCATTTCAGTATTAAAAAAATGCATTGAAAAATATTGTATAAAGAAAATTGGAAATGACTCCCTGGCATACAAGCATTCACAATGCATGTACAATGCACTGACTAAGGAACATTTTACCATTCTACTTTGTATAATACAATTCATGTCTTTAATTCTGGATAAATTCAGCTCGGGTAGATATGATCCAGATGCTAAATTAGTTTCATAGGCAGATTATTTGAATTTGATATACAGTACAGAAGGGTGTGGTCAGCATGATATTTCAGTATTTATATCTATTATTTACATAACTTATATTCTAGAAGTTTAGGTCTTGTAGAATAGGCAGCTGTTTTGCACCCTTGAAATTGTAAACCTGGTATTGGTATGTACTACTAAAGCTATACAGTATTATAATTTTTTGTCAAAACTCTAGTTTTGTAGAAGAAAATAAAAAATACACAGCCCAGCAAAAAAATAAAAGTAAAAAAAGCAGCTTTTGCTGCACTACAGAAGCGTCTTACCTGGGCTACAGAAAAACAGACCTGGTCTGTTGCTCAGTGGTCCAAAGTCCTCTTTTCTGATGAAAGCAAATTGTGCATCTCATTTGGAAACCAAGGACCCAGAGTATGGAGGAAGAATGAAGAGGCACACACTGCAAGATGATTGAAGGCCAGTGTGAAGTTTCCACAGTCTGTGTTGATTTGGGGATTTTCAGAGGTCCGATATTGCTCTATGTACAATCCTTTTTTTATTGATTGCATGTAATATTCTAATTTTCTGAGATTGTGGATTTGGGGTTTTCATGAGCTTTAAGCCATAATCATCACAATTATGACAAATCACGGCTTGAACTATCTTGCTTTGCATGTAATGAGTCTATCTCATATATTAGTTTCACCTTTTAAGTTGCATTAGTGAAATAAATGAACTTTTGCACGATATTCTAATTATTCGAGTTTCACCTGTATATGATTTGTACAACCAGACTAGAGTACCCTGGACATGCTTTTGGAGTACCTAAAGCATTCCAAAAATCTTTTATTTCAAGCACTTCTTAGCCACTGCAACTATAACACTTTGAAGGGGCCGATGGATCCAGTATCCTTCCATGAGTAGAGCAGTCACAGGCAATCCCTCTACACAAGGTACAGTTCTAGCTCGTACATATCTGTTGACTCAGAACAGGCTGTCATGGACACATGCCCTGCGGGGTGTCCTCACACTGTCTTGGTTTCAGAATGTTACTGCTCTCACATGTCATTCCATTAGAAGAAAAGAGAAACGGCTCATAACTTCATGGACCAGCTGGGGAAAAAAGATGTAGCAATGACCCACTAGAAGCTGCTCGAATGTAACGGCCTCTTCCATCCTTTCCACTGGTGCACTGGCTTACTGCTGCCTCAATTTTATTAGAACCCACCAGCAGCAACCAAATGATCAACACCCATTCTGTTAATCTTTGCTTACCATTTTTTTTTTTTTTGCTTAAAGTCCAAGACAGAGGGATAGGGTTTACAGGATACTCAAACAGTGACAAAAATGCCTGCCTTCTGCTCAAAGAATCTCCTCTTACAGGTCAAGGGTGGGTCTTAAACCTCAGACCAGCAATTCTGCAATGGATGCCTTTAATCCAAGACCAGCAATTGATTGAGCAAGCTTTCTGAGAGTGATTCCCTTTTCTAGCTACCTTCCTATTTTCCTGTCCCTAGCTTTGGTCCCATTTCCTGGGACTGGATTCTGAATCTGTTGAGGTCTCCCCAGGCAGCAGGTTTGAGAGGTAAAAAGGCTCCTCATAATGGACCTCATCGAGAGAGAGAGAGGAGAGAGAGAGAGAGAGAGCGCAAAATAAAATCACATTTAAGGAAATTCACGGTGTTGCTACTAAAAATATATGCATCAACAAAATCTGCCCAGATTACAAGTAACTTCAGTTAAGTTAAGTACCATAAAAATGTGTTTTCATTGATCAAATACGTTCCCTTAGGCTAATAACTGTTTGTTCTTTTTCTTCATCTGATACAGGAGGAATGGATTTTATTTTTGTCAATATATGGCATTACAGACAAAAGGAAATATGGTAGAAAATCCACTTAGGAAACAGGTGGCTCGACTGCCACATGTTATGACTTAACCATGTTATGGTTTGCATTAAACAGACTTTTAGCTTAAAAAAACAGCAAACTTTTCTCCGTTTTAACTTCAGATCTTGTACTTTTTATTGTTCTTGTTATTGTTCTCAAAAGTGAACTTTGCAAAACAAGTTAAAATGATACCTGTGGTATTCCCAAAGTGTCTCTGTACTTAAAGTGACACTAAACTCAGGAGTTAAATCTTAAAAATACATTCAAGTACATTAACTATTAACAAAAAATTTATCTTATTTGTGTATAACTCGGCTGTAGATCCGAAATCATCTCTGAATTCATGCTGACACTGTCCTTCCTTCTGGAGGGTGGCTACATTTGTTCCCCATGGACCCTGTGTGTGTTGTAAAGTAGCCACCACTCCAAGCTCCCTCCCATAATGGACTACATGGAAGTAAACTTAGAGGGCTGGCTACTTTACAACACACACAAGGACCATAAAAAAACTAAAGTATCCACCTTCCAGAAGGAAGGACAGTGTCAGCACCAATTCAGAGATGATTTGAGGATCTACAAATACACAAATAAGATACATTTTTGTTAATAGTTAAGGTACTTCAATGTATTTTTAAGATTTAACTCCTGAGTTTTGTGTCATGTTAAAGTAAAACTTTACCCACCAATGCATTGTCTCCCAAAACAGTTACTAAGGCATGCCAACTCTAAAGGTTGCCACTGTGAATATTTTGGCTCTCAAACGAACTTTAAAGCCCGTAAATGGCAGGTGTCATGGCTAATCACATGTACAGCACTATGGCAGCTGCAATCCAAATAAAGGTTAAGATGTCACCTTCCCTAGCTGTAAAGGATAGAAGGATAGAAGGTTGTAGTTCTGCTTTAATTATTCTTTACACTTTTATAAAGCAAATGATATGCTTAACAAATGTGCTTAGAACTTTGTTGGCTTCAGGATCCCAAAGCCAGCAGAGTGCTAATCTTCTGAATGGAAAAACAGAGAAGAAAAAAAAAAAGCAGGGAAGAAAGTTGGGTTATGGGGCCTGAAGTCATGTGACCAGCCTCATGTCTAATGATGGTGTTTTCTCTGCTGCTTCGAGAAAGAGCCCTGTGATATTCCGCAGGCTCCACACTATGACCTGCATTTCATTAATTAATTAACACTGTGGTAAATAGTGGAAACGGATGGCAATATCCTCTCTGTCATAAATGTGGCCCATAGTTCTTCTATTTATGACAGGTTAAGTAAGATATCACCTTAAAGCGGATTTATATTTATACAATAAATTCATACATTACATGTGTTTCTTATTTAAAGTGGAACTAAACCCACTGATTTAACGGTTTCCCAAAACAGCTACATTCAAGGCATGCCTCTGGGGATAACTGTCATAGTTGCCATTGTGTTTACATCAGCTCTCTGCTGAACTTTCAAGCCCTCAAATTGTTGGTGCCATAGCTGATAACACGTGCAACACCATGGCAACTGCAGATCTAAATAGAAGCCAAGTTGTCACCATCTTTATCTATAAAGGATAGGAAGGTTTAGTTCTCATTTAAAGCCAAACTCCAATCAAAAAATATTTTTAAGGTAAGGAAGGAAGCTTTTTAGACTGGGATTTTTTAAAATTCAGAAATCAGATAGCAATGTGTAGGAGAGAGAGGTGGGCTATGGGCAAAATGTATCCTGGAGTTGGGCTATAGGTTTTTCTACATGCAAATATAACGTATTATGCAGTATTTGTTATTTTTGCAGGCCTATATTAATCAAGGTCGAACACTGGATGCTGTGTGTTCTTGTGGTTTTGATGAGGTAAATCATATACGTACTTAGTTACCAAAGTTTGTGTTTTTTCCATTTAGTTCATGTTAAGCATTCTGTGGATTTCAACAGGGTCTAAAAAACATTCAAGTTATAGGAACAGTTTCATGTCAGTGGCCATAAATAATTCTTGGTTACTAATGGAACGGGGAGAAACAAGTAATTATTTTGTAACTAGCTTTCTATCTTTAGGCTCTTATTCTGTTGCTAACAGCTGTATCCCATATTCTCCAGACATGTTAAAGGACATTTTTGCCCTATATTGAGGAAATAGAAATCATTAAAAGCTGTAATACTGCCATACTGTTTTGTTGTAGGGAAGATGGTTAGGCACAATAATGTGTAACATGTCTATTTGATTAGGTAGTACAAGTGCAGATGCTATGTGTAAGGTGCTGAATGCTATAGTACATATTTACATAGCACAAATTACATGGAGACCACTGAGACTTTATTATTCAGATCTCAGATATAGAACAAAAAGGAATGCTGGTTGGTTGCATTGGGTTAATAAGAAACTAAACTATAATTTGCAATGAGTATCATTCCATGAAACAAAGTGCACTGCTATTTCATCTGCAAGTACATTTTTCAGAAAACTTAACCACTTTTACCATTTTTAGAGGTTTCATACAAGATAGAAAGTAGTCTAGATCATAGAAGAACTCCAGCCCAAACATTTTGACTTTTTGTTTTAGTTTTAGTTTTGGACAGAGTTTCAAAGGGTTAATTCCACCAATGGTTTTCTTTTGTAGCCTTTGTTCCCAGTGCGGAGGTTTTCCCTCACTTTCTGTCTTTCTGCTTTTAGCTGAATATCCTAAATCTATTGTAGTAAACTCTTAATATATATATTTTTTTATAGAATCCACTAGTTGTCAGTAAGATTGGCCTGTTGGATAGAACTGAGTGGGAAGTAATGTATATTTTCATATGATGGCTATAGCTGTCTATATCATGTCAAAACCATGTAACATTCCCATCTATTTATAGCTAATATGCTGTACAAAAGTAGATCTGTGTTATGACATGAGTCTTAGCTTCCAGGGAACTAAATGAATTTGGATGAAGTGCTGCTTTTGGACTATAAAAGCTAAATTTCCACTGGAGGTAACACAAGCCAGATGTAATAGCTACTTAGCCAGTGAGAAACATCTGAATGATGCTTATAGCAAAGTCTCACTTGCATAATTTGTAACATTATGTAACGAATTAAATACCGTAGGTATTAACATATACTGATTATTATGGTTGTCCATTGCTAAAGGGGTATGCAGATTGCCCCAATTATTGCTATTATTATAGGAACACTTTAGATCTAATCACCCTAGGATTTATGAATCACACAGCACTGTTTCACAATACATATTATGCAATAACAAATAACAGAACAAATGGTGAAATCCAAAGACATATGTTATATATTAATTTTAGAGAGCTGTGAATTAAACCGTAGTGTGACAACATTGTGAAAATATAGCCTTTAAGTTATGTCTTTAATTCATATTTTTTTTATTATCAGAGGGCATATTTCTTTATTGAAATCTCTACTTTCCCATGTACAAAACATATATTTGAGCTGTGGGAGCTAAGTCAATTTTGTTTTCGTTTAATTTTGCTATGGCAAGAAATAATGTACATTTTATAAATATATATATATATATTATGTTATATTATATTAATATATATAACATTACTGTATGTTATATTTTACAGTAATATTAGTTAACTGCACCTCCTAAAACCCTGGTATTTTTTGCTCACTCATCTCATGGACAATGATAGGAAAAAATGGCTGCTGAAGTTCTGCTATCTAAATCACCTCTCCTTCCACAACCTGTAATTGGTCAATGAAGGAGCAGCACAACACTGATTAGGCTTTCCTTGTGCTTTCCTGATGGATTTTTAAAAAACTCTTTTCCTGGAGATCCAGTATAGAGGCACATACTAGTTTATAATATCTAATGTAGCTATATTGCAAAAATAAAGTTTATAGAAAGGGAAATAGAAGATAGAAGGAGAATGGTAATTTTTCAATGACTCTTATAATACCAAATTATAATCCCTTTAAAGTGGTAACTATATTTTCAGGAATGTTCTGGATGTGAAAAATGAAATCATTATGTCCTTTATGCTTGCAAGTCCAGGGAATGCTTAGACAGGGCTTCTCACTGTTAGTAAAATTAGAGAAGCAAGTCAGACTGTTGGAGGTGCCAGGATGATTTGTTTTTTCCTTTGCTTTAATAGTATTGTGCAATGTCTTATGCCAAAATTTCTGAAACTCTGAGACTTCATCTAGGAAATTAGGCATATGCAATGAACAATTTGTAAGTTCCTGTGGTAAGAAAGAGTTTAGTGGTTTATTGTGATTACTTATTTTTCTGTTTCAAATTATTTGAAATTATTATTACATGGAATCCATAGTGATTCCTCTCAACTATGGTTTTCCACAATTAAAAGGCCATAATGCTTTGTCTTATTATTATATTTACATGCTATTTGGAAGGACAATGGCTTAATTCATTTTTTTTTACATTTCTAAAAGAGATGCCACTATACAATCTACAGCTCAAGAAATAGTAAGTAAAGAATAGGTAAAAATCATGCCCTTGTCCTTAAAAAGCAGAATGTTTAGTCCTGAAACCACACTGTAAGGAGGATCATGAAATTAACCCCACCCGACACCACTGCCATTGTCCAATATCGGTGAAGTGAATGCACTGAAGGCAATTATGAAAGTAATGGCTACAGAGCTTAATAGAGCTTGAACTTAATTTTAGCTCTAAGCCTTGGAGCTGAGTTCGAAATCCCTAAATGAAAAACAACTACATTAAGTACTTTACCCCCTCATGATTTTACTCAGCATGAACTTTCCATCTCCTCAGGTGATTTCTACTAATTGACAAACCCACCCTTATAACTTGATTCCTCCATATGTAATATTAAGATATTTCCTGTTATATACAATATACCTCTGATAATTAAAACTAGGGATGCACCGATACTTTTCAGACACCAGTGCCGATACTTGGCATTTTCATGAGAACTACCAGGGTTGCAGTGGTTGCAGCTGGGACCTAGCTCTGGCGCTCCACCACTGTCCTGAAATCATTAGTCTGTATTGTTTTAGAAAAACTGTCACATGACAATAAACAAAAATGTATCAGTACTTGTATCTGTAATTACTTGGGCAAGTATCAGTACTTATACTTGCAAAAATGGTATCGGTGCATCCCTAATATATATTTATAAAAGCACAATCATCCATTAAAACAGAGATGTACAAATCCCAGGAGCTCCGTATGCTCCTTAAAAATTATAGCTGCCTCCTAACTTTTGAATTTTTCTCTAGTCTGGTCTTGGAGCTCGACAAGTATCTGTACTTGTACTTGTACCGAGTACAGTACTTGGTATCGGTGCATCCCTAATTAAAAGTATGAATCTTATACTGCTGGTGCTAAGATCTTTTGATGTCCATTTAATGTGAATCATGAGAACATGGCTTCCAGCTGCAAGAGATTTGAGAACCCAGGTCATTTAAAAGGGAAATTGTTAAATCGTGGAATCTTCTCCCTTAAAGTAAATCTGCATTTTCCCCATGCACTTTAATGCAGACTCTCCTTCCCCATTTCCAGCACTACTTATTTTTGTTTCCCAGTCATTCCATTTAGCCACTGGGACTGAAAGCAAAGCCATGGAAAACGTAGTTCACACAGAGTTATGGATTCTGGATGAAAACTAAAAATAAATATGTATTTCTGTATCACACACTTTCACTGAGCCCGGTAAATATGCACTTCCTTGTGTCACAACTCTCACAGGGCCTGCCTTCTGAACTACCACTTACCATCTGAATAACGTAACATTATCATTGCTTTCTGGAAGCAATGCATGATGGGATATGTAGTCTTGAGGTTTGGAGATAGCATTACATCAGGCAGAAGGGAAAGAGATGCTAAGCACACTGGGAAACCAGGAAGTTTTTGAAAGTATTGGACAGAAAGAAGGAAGGAAGGAAGCTTTGTATTGCATTATAAAAAACAATTCTAGCATGTATTCCTATTACAATGATGATGTTATAACAAGATAGTATATGCTGTGACTTTAGAACTCCTTTAATATTGTTTTCTCCAAATGAAATGCTTGGCTATGGTCAAATAAATGCATAGCTACAAAAGAGAAAAGTATTATGCAAATATGTTAGTCTGTAAAGAATGCTATATAATCTAGTGTAGAGCCAAATGATGAAAATTTTACTGGATGTTTTCTTGCTTCGGTGCCTGCCTGTTTGAACAAATCATTGATATGGCAAATGTAGAGGTCATTAGATGTCATAATATTTTAAGCTGGATCTGGTTCATTTCAAATTACAGCTTTTAATATGTGGTGAAAGATGTTGTGGAGGGAAAGATTTATTTCCATGAATCACCATGCCAATGCCAGACTAAATAACTACAGTATTGAATATTACTGTATTCAGTTACAATCTTATCAATGGCTATTACCATGGTGTTTGATGGAAATATAATGGAAATCATGATGGAACGGGAAATCATATTTTTTAAACCATAACAATACATTTTACATGAAAGAGATCAATGGAAGTTTGCCATAGTGCTGCAAATGTGATTGACACAAGAACCTTGGGCATTGGCAAAGAGCCAATAGATTATGAATTACTGACCTGATTTTGTAGTAGTTGGTGTAAAACAGCTTCCATTTAAATGTAACCTTAAATGAACTTTAACTAATTTTCTTTGTGTTGTGCCTGCTGTATGTCATAGCATAGCACTGAATGTTTTCCAAAGGTTGTGCAAGAAGGATTCACCTATGTAGATTCTGCAGCCTTTAGTGACTTCTAGAGCTGCAACCAACAATTATTTTAATAATCGATTAGTTGGCCAATTATTTTTTAGCTTAAAGTGACATTAAAGTCAAAGATATTTTTCCCTCCCCAATGTTAATTAAAGCACTTACCTTAAATGATGTTTTTTAATCTGATCTTCTTCTTCCTTCCTGTTGACTTCGTCTATCCCTCCAGTGCTGCTGCTGGTCTCCGATCCAGCACTGACTCCTCTGTCCTTGCTGGCACTTCCTGTCCCACAGTGTCTGCATGCGGGTGCACGCGTCCATATACTTACCTTGTGTCTCTCCTCGTCTCCCGGCCGAAAATGTGAACTGCGCATACGTCCTCCCCAAGATGCTTTGTGGCCGCCTGAGAATGTTCACATTTTCGGAGGGGAGCGTGTGGGGAAGACACAGGTAAGTTTAAACTGCTTTTAAAGCGTTTTTTTAACACTTTTTGCATATATCTACTGCTTGCTAGCAGTAGATATATGCAAACTCACCGGAGGGTTTAATAACCCTTTAATCAGATAACAGAAAATGAAATACCACTTTTATTTAAAATATAATACACAAATGGAAAGTGCACTTCAGAATAAAACTGCATCCACAATTTTTGGTAATCGCACTTCACTTGAACGCAGGGCATTGCGTTACCATGCGATCCAATGCAGGTGATTGCACTGTGGGCGGGAGGCATGTTTGGGGTGCCATTGAAATTATGGCCCCACAACGCACCTCCCACAGCAGAATTTGTCAGGGTGAAACTGAAAATTACTTTTTTACTCAGCCTTTATCTTTTTTGTTTATAAATACGTTTTGGTGTGTAAAAATCACACGCACCTAGTTCGTGCGTGTGTTTAGGTTAGTAAATCACCCCCACTATGTCCATCTATCAACAAGCTTTCGTATTCCCTCATTAAAAAATGTTTTAGGCTGAACTGCGAGCCACGAATGCAACGCTGTCTTCACTTCTTCATCAGAGGTGAATCTTAGTCCTCGTAGGGCTGCTTTCATGGGACCAAACAGGTGAAAGTCTGATGGAGCAAGATCAGGACTATAGGGACGATGCTTTAACACCTCAAAATGAAGTTTTTGCAGAGTGTCGACAGTGTGGGTCATCCTTCTTGATGGCTAACACTTGTGCGACCTTCCTTACACTTATCTATTCATACATACATCTTCACAACAAAACACTTTCTCCATACAGCACACAGTCTTCACAAAATCTTCAATAAATAATGGCACCAGGCACACCCTCAGACCACAAAAAACTAAGCACTGCATGCTGCCCTTTTTTCGTGAAAATCACAAGTGGGGCATCCATTTTTTTTTCACACCACAGTTGCAAATGAATCGGCATAACACATTCACACCTTCACAGCAGTGACTGAGGAGACAATAGCCTTGAGCAGAAATCACTGATAAGACAGTGCGGCCAACCGAAGTTTTAATATAACCGGAGTGCTGATAATTTTTGACTCACCCTCGTACTAATGTGTGACAACTCCTTAATAGCAGGAATTGATTTTATTTTATTTTTTTAAAGGGATAATGTAAGCACAGCTTTTACTTGTTATAGCTGACAATCCCATCAAATGGTGGACTAAAGACTCCCATCCAAGATTACTTTGCCAAAATGTGTAAAAGTATAAGGGTATGGCAGGTTTTTGCAGCATTTTGTACAATTGTGCCTACCAAGCAACTAACACCAATTCTGTGTGTCCAATAGTGGTAGCCTCAAGTGCCAACTGGTAAACCTAAGGGCTCATTCTGGCATTGTTTTCCTTCTTTTGATATGTATTTGGTATGCATGTCAAATGCAGTTCATCAAACTCCTATTAACTTTATACATAAAAGATCAGAGCCTGCATTTGACCTGCTGCTAGGGTTTATGTTGATGGATGTCCTAGTAAAAGATGTGTTTTCCATTTGAATACATATAGCTAGTGTTCGACTAGAACATCTGTCGATATGAACCCTGAACAACTGTGTCCTCCCTTTATTTTAGTTTCCATTTTGTTTTATTGCAAAATGTATTCAGCATTAGTGCTTTTTTAGCTTCTACTGCACTTTTATCATTTTCTCCTCATCATTTATTAAAAATGTTAATATTGTGTGATTTTAAAATTCTTTGAAAGCAAAATACATTTTTATTTCAGACTGTTTCTTTTAAATATTCCAGTTCCTCATTGTTTTGCCATAATAGGAGGAACTTGTTTAATTTATTAGGAGGAACATTTCTTAGTGGGATTTAGCTTGTCATCCAGCTTTATAGCCTTTACCAAATATATTCCTGTCAAATGTTGTGGTTTTTGGATAGTGGTTTGCTTATTTTGAAGTCTATGTTTTTGGTCTAAATAGCAACTTACAACACTAAAGCATTAACTGAGAAAAAAATATTATTGTTCTCTGAATAGATACTGGCTGGGACCAGTAATGAGGTAGGGAAAGATGAGCAACATAGGAATCCAAGAGTTCTTGGCTTTAGTCACACCTATTAGAAGGGGTGGGAGGAAAAGTAGCAGGGAGAAGAGTTCTAAAGAGGCACACCATAAATAATAATAATAATAATAGTAAATAAGTACATTAAAAAATTAGCTGATATTAGTTTAATGTAAGTTCAGAGGTGGGAGGATTACAGTAGGCCATGACAAGCAACACCTGGGAAATGCCTGTTATATCCATGTTAGTAATGTCAGAAATTCAAAAACTGCCCCCTGCTAAACCAGAAAAAATGTGTGTTGAATGTGTGTATGATGAGCAGCGTGGTCAGCCATGTATGTGAAGTCCGCAGTAGGACTACAAGATAATGGGGGTGATTTACTAACCTAAACACATGCACGCACCAGGTGCGTGTGATTTTCACACAGCAAAACGTATTTATCAACCAAAAAGTCTCTAAAAGCATATTTCCACTAATGCCATATATGGAAAAATCATGCACATGATGCATATATAATGCTGCTTCATAGTTTAGACAAAAATGGTTAGCTCATGCATTTACATTCCTTCATTCATCAACGCAAGCAACACAACATAGAGCTAATTTACACAACATCACCTTGTAATTCATGCAGGGCTTTGCACAACACACCTGCTGGGTGTGTACACACTACAAAGGTGTTTAGATTCCACCCATAGATCATGCTGGGAGGGAACACACTACAGAGGTGTATACATGTTCGTGGTGTGTTTATAAGGTTAGTAAATCAACCCCAATGTGTCAACATTAACACTTTTCTGTACAAAGAACAAGACATCAGCTGCTTTAGGTGGAGAGGTGATTTTACAGTGAGTAAGGTGAATGTTCTAATAGATTAAGTATTAATGGCAAAATTATTCCTAAGATTTACTAAGAATTACAGGCCTACAATATAAAACAACAAATTTCCATGAAAAACAATGTACCGCTTTTGGCACAAAATTCCTGACATAATCATACCGCCAGGGAGGTTAACAGAATTAAAAAACACTACTGCCTTTCCAGTGATTAAAAAATTATCCAACTGCCTTTGTGGGGTAAGGAAAGATTGGTATCCGCAAAGTTGCTGAAAAGGTTTTGCTTTACAACTATGTGAGCGTGTTATTCTAAGACTTTAAATATTTCTAAAGGACATTGCCTAAAATGTCTTTATCCTTCTTAAATTCCTCTGTCATCTGGTCAGTCTATACATACTTATGTCTTGACAAAGCTTTCCTAGCTAACTTTTTGGTTGAGAAAAAAAAGACATTTACAGCTTTGGAATTTTTACTGCATTCCTTTTTTTTTCTTTAACATTCCCACTTCATGTTCTAATACTGTGGGAAGGAAATTTGCCATATAAATGGAAAGTACCATGTCTTTATAGTACCATTCCAGCAGATCTACTATCCATGGAAAGTCTAAAACACATGTCAGTGACAGTTCTACATGTGTACAATACAGTGTTAAGTTAATAAAAATGAAATCCATGAATCAGTAAATGTATTTTACTATAGAACTAACACAGATTGGAGATTTAGAAGACAAACACACTTCACCCAAAGGTGTGACATAGTAGATGAAAAGTCATTTTTAAATTCCTGAGTGATTTCCAACTTCCTATGTGCGAAAGGGAATAGAACTCATGGTCCATAAGTAGGCAGAATCTGGCACTAAAGTTAATTCACAAAAGAAGTAGAGACTGTTAACTTGGAAAAAGTAAAGCATGTGCACATTATTATTTGCATACCTACGCTGCCTAATTGTCACAAGCTGTATTTAAAATGATTGTATATTTGAGCTTTGTATGGGTGGCTTTAAGCCAGCATGCAAGTATGTTATGCTTTTTGGGGTTTATTTTACCTGTCCTGAAGTCTTCAGGTCAGGCATGTAATGCTTTAGGGTTTTCTTTCTGTTCACCTTGTTTTCAGGCTGGGTGGTCAGCGATGGAGAATGCCGCACCAATATGATGACATCAGTGCTGCTTTCTGCATCAATTAACAGTGAGTGATGCCCATATAGATCCAGTTAAGTTGTTACCCACCACGCAAAGAACTGGTAAAGAGTAACCCCTTCCTGTTCACACGATGCAATAAATTAATAGTAAATTAAAAATCAGCGTACATTACAATAAAACATCCCACTTCCCAGGGTCATAGAATGAGTCCTAGAGCTCAGGTATTACAGGTGAAACTCGAAAAATTAGAATATCGTGCAAAAGTTCATTTATTTCACTAATGCAACTTAGCCGTCTACCAGGAGATTTTGGAGCACTTCATGCTTTCTTCCGCAGACGAGCTCTATGGGGATGTTGACTTCATTTTCCAGCAGGACTTGGCACCTGCCCACACTGCCAACATTTTCTGAGATTGTGGATTTGGGGTTTTCATTAGCTGTAAGCCATAATCATCACAATTATGATTGACGGCTTGAACTATCTTGCTTTGTATGTAATGAGTCTATCTCATATATTAGTTTCACCTTTTAAGTTACATTAGTGAAATAAATGAACTTTTGCACGATATTCTAATTTTTCGAGTTTCACCTATATATCCTATATCCACCGGTCATTTGTCAGTCTGATCCTCTGTAACTTTCATCCCAGAGGACTGTTTCTATCTTCTTTAGTTATCATTACAATGATAACAACATTTCTCGGGCTTCCAAACCAAATATATCAATTAAACAAATTTTAAGTTTCAAAGAAAGAAAGGGAATCAATCAGTAGCTAAACTGCACAGATGGAAAAATGCAATATAATTTCCTTATTTACAGGCTGTAAAAATAACCCCAGCTGCTTTAATGAAAATGAAAAAAAAAGTGTGAAATCAACAGAATTTGAATTTGTTCTTTGAACATCTGTTCCGCATTGGTTTTAGATTTCATTAATTTCTCATAGACATTCAACAAAGATTCTGAGATGTAGCCTTGTATAAGCAAATCTATTTTGGCATGCAGCATGTGCCATTATGTAAAGTACATGCCAATGTCATCTTTTTTTAACTGGTTCATATGATTTCCAAAAATAAAATGATGTGATTATCTCAACAATGCATGTAAACTGTCTATCAAATTCAGCTGAGCATTAAAGCTGTGGGTTACACTAATTAGCCTTTTTTTTAAGTGGTTGCCGATATGGAGAACAGTATCTACTAAAAAAACTTCTACTGCGTCGGTGTAATGCTTAATTGCATGTATTTGCTTGGTTATAACCGTTCAACCTTCCATGCCAGCCTAGCCATGGTGTGTACCATATGCTGGATGTCTTCGAAAAGAAGCAGAATGCTTCCACATTTTCAGTTTTTTAATTCGTATTCATGTTATGATGAGCTTGGTTATTCTGCTTGGTACTCTGTGGTACCGAGCAGAATAGAAAAACAGTCAAAAAAAGTGGGGAAAAAAATAGAAAAGGATTGGGCAAAGCTAGCAGTGACAGCTAGCTTTGCCCAACTGTTTTCTATTGGCCGGGATGGACCAGCTGTCATTAAAAGGAGAGCATGTTGGAGCAAGTGGTTATACAAAAAGCCGGCTCTGCTAAGCTCTCATCCTAATGACAGAACAGCGGCCCTGGTTACCTAGTAACCAGGGGACGCTGTTCTGTCATTAGGATGAGAGCTTAGCATGGTCGGCTTTCATATCACCATTGGCTCTGCTAAGCTCTCATCTTAATGACAGATGGGCGTCGTCCCTGGTTACCGGTGTAACTTGCAACCAGCTATGGTTTCTTAAAATTGCTAGAAAATTCAAATCACCTTCTTGCAAGTATGACAACCGTGGGCAATTTCTACACTGTATGTGCGCTGAATGCCTGAAGAAATCTAGATACCTGATCCTGTGTTTGGCTCACTCCAGAAGTCTGCTCAGAGCTTGAAGTCCAATTAACGGTATCTCATGCAGCAGGAATTCTATTTTTGGTGCTTTCTAAGATGGTATGGCTGCTTTCCTTATCATAACACTGAGGCTTATCTTATGGTTAGAATGATAAAAGTACTGAAATAAGATTCTGTCCCAAAATCCATGATATGTATGAATCAAAAAGAGATGATTTTTGTAAAAAGATGACGTGTCACAAAAAAAGCACATACATATGCAGTAGTTCACTAATTAGATAAATCAACATCTTTCTGCCCAGGATTCAAAGCTGAGCATTAATATGAAAATGCAATAACACTTCACTCTGTGTGCCGCCACGCTAAAAAAAACATATTTATTGCTGAAAGAACGGCCAGGTAACCAGGGACGCTGTTTTGTCATCACACACAGAACCTGGCGGAGCTGCCGTGATATCACTCTCTATCACATCATTCTCAGTGTAATGACAGATCAGCATCCCTGGTTACCTTTATGTCCTTAAAAAAAAAGGTTGGGTAGGCAACTTAGATAAAGAGTTATTGTCAGATTAACAGGCTGCTACACAAGCAACCCAATCTCCCCCAATGTGTGGTTTTAATCAGAGACAGATTTACCCAAAATGGTTGTAATTTATCTTAAGGGGTTTTTCGGATGAATTAAATATGTGCTGTATGTTACCTTTCTCTTCTGGCAACCCCATTAACAGAAAGAGCTTCATCCTGAAGTTTTTTTTATATATTCCCTATATTAAATTTGAAACAAACACACATTTTACCTGAAAGGCCACAGTATTAGAATTCACCTGTAACCCCATTACAGGTAAAATCTGAGGTACCAGCAAAAATGAGCAGAGAAATCAAAAGCAAAGATGGAAAAACACTTTAAAATACACTACATTGCCAAAAGTATTGGGACACCCCTCCAAGTCATTGGATTCAGGTGTTCCAATCACCTCCATGGCCACAGGTGTATATAATCAAGCACCTAGGCATGCAGACACTTCTACAAACATTTGTGAAAGAATGGGTCGCTTTCAAGAGCTCAGTAAATTCAAGCGTGGTACCGTAATAGGTTGCCACCTGTTCAATAAGTCCATCCGTGAAATTTTCTTGCTACTAAAAATTCCATGGTCAACTGTTAGTGGTATTATAACAAAGTGGAAGCACCTGGGAACAACTGCAACTCAGCCACGAAGTGGTAGGCCACGTAAAATGACAGAACGTGGTCAGCATGTACAGAGGTCACCAACTGTCTGCATAGTCAATAGCTAGAGACCTCCAAACTTTGTGTGGCCTTCAGATTGGCACAACAACAGTGCGTAGAGAGCTTCATGGAATGGGTTTCCATGGTTGAGCAGGTGCATCCAAGCCTTACATCACCAAGTGCAATGCCACTGAACTCTAAACAAGTGGAGACGTGTTCTCTAGAGTGACTAATCACACTTCTCTGTCTGGCAATCTGATGGGCGTGTCTGGGTTTGGCGGTTTCCAGAAGAACGGTACTTGCCTGACTGCATTGTGCCAAGTGTAAAGTTTGATGGAGGGGGGATTATGGTGTGGGGTTGTTTTTCAGGGGTTGGGCTTGGTCCCTTATAGTTCCAGTGAAGGTAACTCTTAAGGCATCAGCATACCAAGACATTTTGGACCATTTCATGCTCCCAACTTTGTGGGAAGAGTTTGGGGATGGCCCCTTCCTGTTCCAACATGATTGTGCACCAGTGCACAAAGCAAGGTCCATAAAAACATAGATGAGCAAATTTGGGGTGGAGGAACTTGACTGGCCTGCACAGAGTCCTGACCTCAACCCGATGGAACACCTTTGAGGTGAATTAGAGCGGAGACTGCAAGCCCAGCCTTCTCGTCCAACATCTGTAACTGACCTCACAAATGCGCTTCTGGAAGAATGGTCAAACATTCCCAAAGACACACTCCTAAACCTTGTGGACAGCCTACCCAGAAAAGTTGAAGATGTTATAGCGGCAAAGGGTGGGCCAACTCAATATTGAACCATACGGACTAAGACTGGAATGCCATGAAAGTTCATGTGCGTGAAAAGGCAGGCGTCCCAATACTTTTGGCAATATAGTGTATGTGTCAATTCTGCTTCATGTTATTTCTTCTTCTGCCTCAACTGGCTTTACATATGCTGTCTGTGTTCTTTATGAACCTCTGCCATTAATTTTACAGCAAGACGCAACATTTGATTATTGATGAGGCATAAACAATTCATTTAGCCATCTGTTTGGCATGTGACCTCTAAAGCCAAACCATGATGCGGCTAATGTTTTCCATTATCTGTTTAATGCCAAAGTGATCACATGTTGTGTTTATGAAGTTCATGGTGAAAATTATTATTTTTGAAAGCATGGGTAGGCTTTAGAAAAACATCATCTGATCTGTATTCAAATGTCATTATGCTATTTAGTTAAAACTTTGATCCATGCCTTTAGGGTTGGGATGATTTTTATTTCCTTTTTATTTTATATGGAAGGAACAGTAGACTAAAAGGAACCACTACCATATTTAATAAAGCAGTGCAAGGAGCAAAATGCTAAGTGTCAAGTGCAATAACTGATAGTGACTATTCAAAATGTATTACGTACTGGTGAGGCTTCTATAAAGTGAAAACTGATTGATTGCTATTGCATTAGCAATGCACTCAAAATTAGTTATTGTTAAATATTACTATTTATATGCAAAATAGGAGAAATGCAATACAAATCATTCTTTAAGCTTTCCATTTTTGGTCACCACAGTAATCCTTTATGAGTAAGGTGTGGCATTATTTTGTGTGAATACAATAGATACCGCATGTGAGAATGTCAGATATGTTCAAAACAATCCTGCATTTAGCTTAATCCATCACAATTATAATCAATATAGTGTTTCCTTTCACAGTTTCACCGTTTTGAGTCCCATCTAGCAAGGACACCAACTGTTTGGCTAGTTTCCATGGCAATAAATAATATTATGTTCCCATTTACATGCTGTGTAAAATAAAGTCACATTTTAATATTAACTTTTCTTTTTTTTTACCCACGTTGATTTTCAAAATATTTTATATTTTGATATCATTGGCAACATGTTACTGGTCGAAGCTTCTGTCAATTAAGTTATGTTAATGCACTTTATACACTCAGATTAAACACAAAGGAATTCAACTGCAGAAAAATAAGCGGTTCTTCCAAGTTAACGAGTTCTATTAGTAACATATAAACAGTAGTTATACACGTGGTACAAATGGTGTGCATCTGTGATCTTCACTTAGCAAAGTTAATATGGTAAAGATGTTTTCCTTTGAATATGCAATTGAGTGCAAGGGACATCAAATAAAAAGAGAGAGAATTTTTCTTGCACATGGCTGGAGCTGAGTATTTTGACATTTTACTTTGTAATAAGAAATGTTTTCTCAGAGGTGATGTTAAGCTTTTAACTTTCCTTCATACATTACTCTAATAATGGTCCAGAAAATTGGGAAAGCCAGGAGTCTGTAGACCGACCCTATGAAAATATTAGAGTCATGTCCCTGTCATGCTAATATTATTTTAATTTTTTGTTAGCTCCAGGGATGCTTCAAATTTATGGTAAAACTTTGATGCTGATAAAAACAGATAGAAAGAAGCTTGACTTCATCTCTTCTGAGTCTAATGAACAAGAAAAAAATCATCCTAAAATAATGATGAATGTGTGAATGTGCTCCTGAAATCTGTATGTTCAGGTGACTTTGAAACTATGGCCAAATCCAGTGCTTATTCTTATCCAATCTTATTTAAGGGCAAACTATACTTTAAATGTTTTCTAGGTTTTCTAATTACTAACCGCAATGCTGTTTAGTTCTCAAAATATAACATGTTAATTTCATCTCAGTTTCTGAAGCTATGAGGTTTTCTTATATGCAAATTAGCTGATCTAAACAGACATAAAATGCTTTGCTTTCTGTGCCTGCACTGGTTTAAGTAAACCATGCCATTCCTCTTGCTATCTCAACAGTACCTGTGCATGGAGGTTGTTGTAAATTCTTAATTGCCCCCTCTCTAATGTTACATTTCTCTAGCAATCCTTAGATAGCAGCTGTTAAACTGTCTAGAAATCCACAATAGTAACTTTCACTTTCTCTTCATTTATCTTGCCCCATGGACTAAAATATATTTTTTCTCTATTGACTGACCTCAGCCAATAGAAGAAAAAAAATTATAATTCTATCCAACTGGGAAATGAGGAATGATGTTATTGTATCTTATCAGACCGTGTAAGAATCAATTTTACCTTCAACAGTCTGATTTCCAGTCTAAGTTTTCACAAACTGCTATATAGGGATTGCCAAAGAACAGTAACATAAAATAGGGAAGAATAAAGAACTTATAACAGCCTCAGTACTGTTAGAAGGCATAGCAAGAGGATTAGGATAGTTTACTTTTGCTGCCATTCCCCCCATCTGACACCCCTGTCTTGCTTCCCGGGCTCCCTCCTGCGGGCCAAGTATTGGCATGTCAGGTGTCAGCGGGAAGCAGGGAAGGAGACCAACTAACATCCATTTGTCGATCTCCTCGCCGCTCTACGGGACCAGAAGCTATGCTGATTGCATCACTTCTGGTCCCTCAGCAGTCATTGCTTGGCTGCAGAAGCCAGGCAATACGTTATTGGATGACCTTCACAAATAGCTTATTTGGAGTCACTGGAGTGCAAAGGTGACATTAGGGGTCTAATGGACCCCTAATATCACCTTAAAGAGAACCTGTCACCTTTAGTATGCTATCACATAGGGGACTTGTAAGCCCCCTTATGTGATAGCAATTAAGTAAAGTAAATCAGATTTTTAAAAACATAAGATGAAATAAAATAAATGTTAAAAAAAAGTTTTTTAAAGTCCCCTGCCCCGCGTGCGTATTATCGTTAACACGTCGGATGCGCCTAAGTACGAAAACGACGATTGCACACATGTTAGGTATCAACGCGTGCACCAGAGTGAGAGCAATAATTCCAGGGTCAATATTCATGAATATGTATTAAGTGATGACCTGTAGGGGCTTGTAAAACATCACTGATGAACAATTTGGGATGTCGTATTTTGTCACCATTTCACGGATGCATGCAATTTTTGACATAAGCATGTTGGGTATTTATTTACTCATTGTAGCCTCATCTTTTATATCTTTTAGAAAACATGGGTATTATATTGTGTTTGAGTGCACTAAAATTAACTTAAGTGCATTTTTTACAAAATATTTGGGTTTCATAAAGACTTGCGCTAATATCATGAGACATAAAAGTTTGCAACTGTCAACATTTTCTTCTATGGGTGCTTGGCTTTCAGAAAATATATAATGTTTTGGGGTCTTAAGTAATTTTCAGGCCTAAAGCGTGGATTATAACATGTGTGCAAAAAAACGCCAAAAAGGCCTTGGCAACGAAAGGGTAAAGGACCCTGAAAGTCAAGTGTTAGCAGAGTTTTTTTGGCCCATCATTAAGGCCTGCTCAGTGTGACTTATTTAGAAGTGCTTGTTAAACTGAGACCCTATTTTATTTTTGATTCTTTGTCATGACCACATAAACAGTAAGAGTTTTTAGTAATTTTTTTTTAATTTATTTTATTCACCTTCTTTAATCATATTGATGTCATGTTATGTGTAAAGCTGTTCTTTATAAAATGTTTGAAACTGAAGTACCTATCAAACATTTTTTTTTTAGTTTTCAGATTATTTTGTTTAGCGAGAAAAATGGCCGTGCCAAAGTGGTGGTTTTATTTGTTTTTTTAAGCAAAATGCTGCTGTCTCTTTCCTTCCTTGTGGTCCTTAGCCAGTTTAAAATTTGCGTGACAAGGTTCCTTATTGTTCTATAACACATAAAAGCGACACTTCTGGGCATCATTTTGTAGTTGGATACTTCTGAAAAATGTTTTCTGGCCTTAGTTGCAATTCTATTATTTAATTCCCATGGTGCTGTAATGCATTTTAGGAACTAACGCAACCCTGTCACTGTCCTAAAGTTAGTAAATGGCATATGCTGGTTGCATAACTCTACTAAGAGTTGGTATCTGGTGGTAGTGGTTGTAATACCCAATTGTTCTCTTTTTTGTGCTTTTCAAAATGTTCTTTTAAGGTTAGTTAAAGTGTATGTAAACCTTAACAATTAACGTCTCTTAATTGCTCTTTTGGCCTGTAAAATATACCATTAGAAAGCATTATGCTATATCTGTTCAATAAGTCCAAAAAATACCAGTTGATCCAGCTAGAAATCTAGTGAGCATCTAACTTCCTGTGCACTTGGAATTTGCTGACTGTTATTAGTTAGCATTGTTCCCAGTTCTCTCTCTGAGGACTACAGAGCACTGCCCCCATGTTAGAAGAGGAGGTTAAGTTCTGTAGTTATGAGATACTTCCTGTCCTAAGGTGACAATGCTGCTCCTCCATGGACAGTGAGTGAGCGTTGTCAACCTTGGACAGAAACTGTGTTACTGCCAGTCTCATCAGGTAAAAATGAAGGAAACAAAGCCTGAGAAAGAAAACTAATGTAGCCACATGTAAGGACTGGTTAACTGCAATGTATTACATTTTTGTTCATTTAAAGTTTCTTTGTTCTGTTAAAATGTATCTGTTTTCTGCTCTCTGTGACACTGCAGACATTTAAACAAAATATAACACTGCAAAAGAATTTGTAATTATGGAACATTTACTTGATTTAACTTCAGAGTGCAAACTTTGTGTTTAGGATAACAAAAAATTTTCGGGTCATATGTGTATGTACAGTATTTTATAACAGTAGTTTTTTCAGACTCGCTATTTTAATCTTTTTTAAGCAATTCATTGCCTCTAGCGTGGATCCATTCCTGAGTAAGGAATAAACTGTATTAGACTTTCAAAGCTAGGGGATAACAGCAAATATATAAAAGGGTTTTACAGAAACTGATAACTCTTTCCTTAAAAAGGAGGTTTAACCACTCTGCTACAAAATTAGATTAAAACCTGAAATTGCCTTAAGTTTTACTGTGACACAAAACTAGTTCCTTTTATCCTTGTTTATTTCAATTATGGTAAAAGAAAGAAAACATAATTTCCATTGTTTTAATATGTGAAGGTGGCTTCTTTTAGAACACTGTGGGGTCTATTCACAAAGCAGCCGAAGGATCTAGCCATAGCTTCGGCTGATCCTTTGGCTAGCTTCGGCCCCAGGATCCCTTCCGTTCAGCAGAACCGAAGGGCTGCTGTACGGGCTATTCACAATAGCCCGTGCAGCTCCCAAACTTAGCCGAGCGGCTTAGTCGAGCCGAAGGCATATGCCTCGGGACCGAACAGAACAGCCAAGCCGAATGCCGTTCAGCGGCATTCCGCTATTCACTCACTGCTGTTCGGCATCTATAAGAATAGACGGAACAGCAGTGAGAAGCCTGCTGGAGGTTCGGCTCAGCCAATCCAGATGTTGGATCGGCTGAGTCGAACTCCTCCTGCACTTCGGGTCGGCCGAGCATGCTGAGCATGTTCGGCCGACCCGAAGCCACGGAAAGCCACCCGATGTACGGCTGATTTCAGCCGATATACGTCTGAGATCAGCCGTACCAGACTGAAGTGAATAGCCGAACAGCGTTCGGCTCACTTCGCTTTAGGTCGGTCATTCACTCGGCTGCCTACGGCAGCTTAGTGAATAGACCCCTGTGTTTACTAAAGCTAAATTGAATATTTAATTGAATACTAACAATGTAAATTAAATATGTAAATTCACATATTACATCTGATTTATAGAAACTGAAGAAATACATACTGATTCCTGGCCCAGCTTTATGCCTGTTGTTGTAATTGTAGTAATTGTTCTTTTATTGCTGCTGCCATTCTAGACACTACTCAATTTTTCAAAAATTTACAAAATAATAAATTATTCTTAAAGTCACTGCATTTAGTCAACCACAGTGAAGAAGATGTCTGGTACTTAGATACTTAAGTATGGAGAAGCATGTGACAGACTTCATTATGGCTTCTTTAGGTTTTCTATCTTCAATGACAGTGGCTAGGACAGAGAGGTGGGGTAATAAAGGAAAAGTAAGTATGTGGAGGGGCATGAAAGTGAGCCTGTGGCTTTGCCAGGTATTGGTCAAGCCCAGAATCACTTTAAACCCTAGCTCTTTGCACATTGCTGAACATTTTCCATTGCACACTGCTGCTATGCAAGCAAGGATGCATAGTGAGTCTCATTGTGCAGTAGCAAGACTTGCTAATCGGTGTACCTGACTGCTGTCAACTTTAACATACGCCTCTCATGCAATTAATATGTGTTCCATGAGCCATTTCTGGCATTCTTCTGCTAGTTGCCTGGCTGTGTCTGGCTTCTTTCCTACCTACTTCTGAGTCACTGACCCAAAATGTATACAGCCATTAAAAGTCAGAGAAAAATCAGAATTCCTTAATAATATATGTGTTCCAGGTCAAATGTACTGAATACCAGCATGACATTTTCTGAAGCAGGTCAGCAATGCAGGCTCCATAGTTCTCTCATGGAAGGTTTCCTTTAAGGCATTAGGTAGCACTCATCAAATTTGCCTCCCACAGAAGGCATGTGCAAAATTTAAAGAATTGGGGTTGATTTACTAAAGGCAATTAGACTGTTCACTTTGCAAAGGATTTTTGTATTGAAGTTTCCCTCTGTTGATTTCCATCATCCAATCATGTGCAAGCACAAATCATGCTTTTAAAATTTTCTTTGCATGTGATTGGGTATTCTTTGCAAAGTGAAATTTTGCCACATTCACAAAGCTAAGGGAAATTCCCTTGCAAAGTGAACAGTCTATTTACCTTTAGTAAATCAACCTCTGTGAACCCTTTTTTAATTCTTGTAATCACAAACTGGAGACTTCCATCTCTGATGTGGGAGATTTAATTGGATAACCTAAAGGGTCTTTTTTAATAAAGAAAATACAAGTAGCCAAACACTAACTACAGTTCAGTAACATACAGAAACTGATAAGCTAGGGCTATCAGCAGGTGCTAAAGAAACATTAAAAAAATTGAGATTGCGACTGGCAATTACCACCTTGCACTGCCCAAATGAACGTGAACAAAATAATGTTGGAGTCTATAGCTGGTCAAAAAAACTGTTTCAAAATCTGATTTCAGTATGTATGTGAAATAAAAACAGTAGAATAGTAAGACAATAAGTTCACTTGCCATATGTGTTGTTACATCCACATTGAATATTAGTTTAAGGATGTCATCTATACTCATAAGTTGGTGCTGTTGCACACAGCTTGCATGGAGGATAAAGGGAAAACATGCTTTGAATGCCCATTGCTTACATTTCAGGTGAAGAGGAGCATAGAAACATTCAGAGACTAACATCTCATATCAACCCTTTATGGTAATTTTAAACCTTGGTGACTATTTATGACCCTAGGCAATTTATTTCCACTGATGTGATTAAAAGGTTACTTAAATGTGTTATAGTGACATCATGGAATGCATTAGGAAGCTATTTAAATTAGCAACCTTTTTTCTGTGATAACACAAACTTGTAGAGGATTTAATGGATGTTCTGGCACAGAGCTCATAGTAAATGGATATATGCTTGCTACATAAACAGTGCAGATGTGGATGGAATGCACAGATGGCTGCATGCAGCGCATGCACCAAGAAGCACATCATAATAGTATTATGTATGGACAATTCCATAACATGTTTGAACAATCAGTTGATTTACAAATTACACATGTTAAATCGGTAACTGGGGTTCACATAGTTACTAAAATTATCGCTGAGAAACCCCCCGCAAAAAAACAAAACCTCAGCAAATACGACACTTTTACAACAAATCTTTTAGAGTATTTTATATATTTTAAGCTGCTCATCTTTACAGCTGGTTAGAAGCTTGTGTATGGGTGAAATTAGTTAAGTATTTCAACTTTTTTTTATCCCCCTAGACTAAATGAGCAACTAACGCTTGCAGTCTGAGGGAGGGCACTGCAAAGGTGACATCTTCAATATTGTTGGAGTTCAATGATAAAAACATAGGAGTTTATTTGCAAAACATTCAGTTAGCTGGTCCTGGTAACAAAAAGCTAACCCATGTCACAATTTAAACTAATTGATATAAGACACAATTATTTTCTTCTATTTTAAGTTTTGTATATCAGGTTTGTTGAAAAGGAGCTGCATAATATATACTTTCATCTGCACCTGAGAACTGGCTTCCCTAAATAGGTTCACTGCATCTCTGTCTGTGGTTGACTGTTGGGGTGCATACACCTACAAACATTTTGCATTCTCTATTGAAACCAGTGAGGGTCAGTCTGTAAACTTGAAAAGCTATAGTCGCTACCTGGTCATTATTGATGAGAAACTGGCTGGGTTCAGTTCGCAGGAGGATTTGCGAACAAATTCTAAAATATGCAATTTCTTAACCCTATTGAAATATACAGGAGCTGAAGCTTGCATTTTTACAAATTTACAAATTTGCAAGAAGGGCATTGGGTAGCTGGGCGCTGCCATGTGGGGCATGTATGCAATGCATAAAATAAAAAAAATACCAGTGCAGAATAGGTCTAGTATTGTGGCTTAAAAGACAACATTAAATAGACTCAATTGCTTTAAATAACGGATATACTCCACCGAAGTGACATTAAAAAAAAAAAATGGGCCGGGAGTCCAGGTGACTTCATTGACTGCACGGTTACAACCCCTCCCTTTCCTGGCCGGTCAGGTTCTATACTTGAATAATGGGCCCCACACCATTTTTTCCTTATAAGAATAAGGGGGCAGCTAAAACCCACTCCCCCATGTGAATGAGTATGGGGTACATGGTACCCCTTGTCATTTATGTACAAAAAAAATTGTGAAATTGTTAAATACATATACAAATAATTAAAAACCATTATCCCCTGGTGTAAATCCAACTCCAATCACATTGTTGAGCAATGTTTATCTAACATCAATCATGATGGATGATGCCCCGACAAATGACTGTCCCAATGACCCATATTATGACAATCCTTTCCTGCCGGGCTCCCAATGCTGGCTGATGGATTAACATATTTGGAAAAAGTTATCACATGGGATACCTGCTACCATATAAAACAAGCTTTCATTTAGTGGCACTATTATTACCACCACTAAATTAATACATTATGTCTGCTGCAGCTGAAGGTTCAGGCAGATGGGTGTCCTGGCCATATCTGACTAGACTAGCTCATGGCTCCAACCAATGAAATCTTGACCTTTTTTTTTTTTTTTTTTTCTTTTTTTTTTGATCAATGATTTTCCTTTTTTTTTTTTTTTTTTTTTTTTGTTTTTTTTTTTTAAAATTTTTTCTTTTTTTTTTTTTTTTTTTTACTTGTTGTTTTGATCAATGAAGGCCTCAAAATCACATTGGATGCCTAGACAGAATTCAAATGTTAACTCTCCCCTGTTTCCAGTTTGTTCTTGCATAAACAGAATACCCGTCTCACATGATTAGAATGTATGGTATAATATGGCAGAGGGGTTAGCAAGAGTAAAAACTGTCAGTTTTACAGGCAGGACAGCTTGTCAATTCAGAGGTCCATGAGGAGCAGAGCGATCCATTAAAAAAGTAATTTGCATGTACCTTTGTGTGCTGGGTTTTAAGTAATAAACTAAAATCCTTATCTGAACTTGGTGACAGGGTCACCTTAAATAAGGTAATTTGTCTTCTTTCTAAATGTAAAGTTCTGAATGTAGGATTATAATTATACTCAGAAAATTACATAGACAACGATAAGCTGTATCTTACCTATTTCCCACTGCAGAGGGTTACATCATGTAGGTGTTTTATTTATTTGCCGTTACCTTGAACAAAATCTGACATGCAAACTTATTTCCATGTATCAACCTAATAACTTTGTTCTTCTCTTTCTAGATGCAGCAACTATTCCATGAAAATTATGAACACAACCGAAAAGGTTATATTCAAGATTTGCACAACAGCAAAATTCATACAGCTATAACATTGCACCCTAATAAAAGACCAGCATACCAGTACCGACTGCATAATTATATACTGAGCCGGAAGATTTCAGAACTACGCTTTCACACTATCCAGCTTCACAGGGAAAGTGTTGTGATGAGCAAGCTCAGTAACACAGAGATAAGCAAACTAGACCAGCAGCTTGGTATGATGCCATCTTTCAACAGATTTCAGCCACGGGAAAGAAGTGAAGTAATTGAATGGGAGTTTCTCACAGGAAAACATCTTTATTCAATGTCTGCAAATGCTCCACCATGCCAGAGTCTAAATAACCTTCTCAAGGTGTCTTTGGATGACACAGTGATGCAAGTCATGGAAATGATCAATGAGAACTCCAAATCAAGAGGAAGGTTAATTGATTTCAAAGAAATCCAGTATGGATACCGGAGGATCCATCCCATGTATGGAGTAGAATATATATTAGATTTGTTGCTGTTATATAAAAGGCATAAAGGTAGAAAGCTAACCGTTCCAGTAAGAAGGCATGCTTACCTACAGCAATCATTCAGTAAGCCATTTTTCAAAGAGGAAGAAGAGTTGGATGTGCAGAGCTTTCTCCAGAGCATCAATAGTGATACTCAGTCCTTTTCATTTTTTTCCAATTCCTTGAAAATGTTTTCTGCCCTTCACGTGACTAAAGAAATGAAAGAAAACATTAACAAAAAAATACATTTTCTTGTCCCGCTTACAGGAAGGTATGATATCTTCATAAGATTTATGGAAAACTATGAGAAAGTCTGTCTGATTCCAAAGCAGAATGTGAAGCTGCTGATTATTTTATTTAACTCTGAAAAAGACTCAGACTCCAATAAGCACATGGAACTCATAGCGGAATACCAAACTAAGTACCCACAAGCAGAAATGTCCATCATGGCAATGTCTGGACCCTTTTCTAGGGGGTTGAGCCTCGAAAAGGGCTCAGCTCAGTATGACAATGACACACTGCTGCTGTTTTGTGATGTAGATTTAATCTTCACATCAGATTTTCTACAGAGATGCCGGGACAACACTGTTCAAGGACAGCAAGTATATTACCCAATTGTATTCAGTCAATATGATCCAAAAGTAGTCTATGGAGGAAATCCTCCCACAGACAGCAACTTTGTTTTTACAAAGAAAACCGGCTTTTGGAGGGACTACGGTTTTGGTATTACCTGTATTTATAAAAGTGATCTGCTGGAAATTGGCGGATTTGATACCTCTATTCAAGGTTGGGGATTAGAAGATGTGGATCTCTTTACTAAGGTTCTGTCTTCAGGGCTGAAGGCCTTTCGGAGTCAAGAAACAGGAGTAGTTCACGTGTTTCATCCTGTCCAATGTGACCCAAATTTAAACCCTAAACAATATAAAATGTGCTTGGGTTCTAAAGCAAGTACATTTGCATCTGCTGCTCAATTAGCAGAAATATGGTTAGAGAAACATTTAGGTTTTGGCTATAACCGAACTCACTCCTGACATGCCAACTCTGATGCTAGGGGGAGTTTACCTTAAAACAGGACAAGATGGTTTAAAAACTCCTCTGTGTCTTCCAAAGGATATCTTCTGTTTTTACAGGCAAATAAACCCTACTGATGACCAGTCTTTTTAAATCCCTACTGAAGATGAGTTCACTGTTTCCCATGTGTGTATTTTGGATGTGAGCTATGATTAATATGGTCTTAAGGAGCACATTGATCAAGACCATAAAGGCTTTTTTTTTCTTTTTTACAGAAAATGGTTCTTTATGGGGAGTAGAATGCAATATGACTTATTGTATTTGTTAATGTGACCCAAATATTTGCTGGCAAAGGTACCACAAAAGTGCATTATGCTTCCCTTTGGGAAGAGACATGAGTTTTATTATTTATAAAAAAAAAAAAAAGACTTAAATAAATAAACACTACTTTTGTTCATCTTTAGAATTTTTAAAATTAAAAGATAATTATGATTGTATCTTTATTTTTTAAAATTACATTGACAAGGGACTTTTCCTGAACTTTTGGTACTGGCTACCAAAGTCAAAAATGTCTTACTATGCGTTAATTTCGGAATGTTTTGCTCCTAATGTAAAGTGACCACCAGGGAAAATGGTTGTATCAACGATGAAGAACTGAAAACTCTAAAATAATTTTTTTTTATTAGCTGGCAAAAGGGTGACTCAAATGAACATTTTTATTTATGAGAAAATACTGTGTATTTTAGTTTTTTCTTAAATATGCAAAATGTGCTTTGAAAGTAATTCAGACCACCAATGTATTTTACATTTATTTTGCCCTTGTGATGTCAGAGTTAATACGGTAAATGAATGGGTGCTTAAAGGTGCAGTGCTACTTACATTGTCTTACAAATATATATTTCATCCACAGGTAACAGTGTAATATACTATCAAGTATTAATCACTTTTGTGAAGGATAATAGTGGTTAACATATCTATCTCCCCTGTGTGCCAATTACTGTAGCAGCCTATAGACCCTAAAACTAAACAAGGATCTTTTTTTATAGAGAATCATTGGAGCTGTCTAAAGCTTGAAAGTGTAATTTACTATTATTGTAGACTGAATGTACAAAAGAATCTTTCTATACTATGGTGCTTTACAACACTTCCCTCAGGACAATACAAATCCTGTTAACAACATAATGAGGAACTGTGTCATCAAGTCCGCTGCTGATGCCATTCTGCTACTGTACTTTTATAGAGACTAACACCTGTTACAGCAGACAATCAATATACCACACAGTTTAATATATTAATGTGTATAAAACAGCATTAATTCTTGCAGTAACTGGCTCATAAGACAAGATTCCCTCCCAAGTATGATCAGTGAGCACCATCACCAGTTATGAGCAGTGTCTCTGCTTAGCACTTCTACAGTAAAGGGATACCCCTCTTGTTGTGTAAAAAAAAAAGTAAAATATAGGGTCATATGTTTCATAAATCACTTGTAGACTAGGGCCATTATCAAGTGTTTTTCTTTGCAGCTCAGAACTCATCTTTGCTCCAGTACCATGCAGCCATCTCCTCCTTTTAACACAAGTACTTGATTGGTGGACGGTAATATAGCTCACCATATACAGCCGGTAATATACTACATTCCATAGTGCATTCCCTTTATCATGTCACCTATACCTCAACATTTATGTGTGCCCCGGGGCATCATCCATGAATAAAATCCTAGATAATTCTTTAAAAATAAAAGAAGTAAATTAAATCCTGCCTCTCAATATGAGAAAGTATCAGACCAACTCACAAAGTTGCAAAGTTTTCTTACTCGAATGTATAACAGTACCAGCAGTGGGACATATATTAAAATAAAGAAATGGAGAGCAATGTTTACCGTGAGATGTTCCTAGCCCTCCAGAAAGGAACTGTCCCCTACCAGAGAAGAGTGGATGATTGGAGAGCAGTTTCAATGCTTGGGAAGTTGCCAAGTCATTGAGAGCCATGCCAAGTCCCATATACTATGGAGTTTTTGGAAGCTTGTTTGTGGATAAAGCATAGTAAATGACTGGCTTCCAAAATGTAACCCCATTATCTCAATAAATAAATACATAAATAAAATCAGGGATAGAGTGATCATTGGAGGGGCACAATTAGCCATTCTCACATCACAGACATTTTAAAAAAAACCTGCCACTGTAAAGGGAAGCTATAATTTTAGTAATGTTTTTAAGTACACATGTGAATGTAATTAGATTAATATAATATCATCAATGTAAGTTAATGCTTTAATACCTTGTTTGCAAGAAGCAAAACCAATGTGCTCAGACTGATTGAAAACAGTACACTGTATAGCTTATCCCTAAACTGTTTTTATCTCAGCATTTGTTAAAAAGAAATGCTGACTCCATTATATGAAATATAGATGTCTACTAAATGGAGAATGTACAAATATATATGAAATAACATCATAAAAATATGGAACAACAAATATTTAAACTGTTTCATCAAAAATTGCCTTCAGATAAAAGTACCAACTAAGCTCGTATACTCACTGCAAATATTCTATAGTTTCCCTTTAGGGTTCTGTGAATGTATACAATCTGCTTGTGAGAACAGGCAGATATTAAAATGCTTTTAAAGCACTAAGGGGGAATTAAAATGAACATAAAATGCTAAAGGAAGATCATTTCCCGTTTCCCACTGTATCTGAAATGAAGCCAACATTGACACTGTGGGAAATTAGAAGCAACAATAGAGACTACAATGGCTGTAAATGCAGACAAGGAAGAAAATACCTATATTTTATCACCGTGGAACAAAACAGTAGAGTTACATAAAAATATGAAAACAGCTGCAAAAATCGGGTTTTATGTCTGCTAATACATGTTTTTATCAAATTTAACTTCTGAATGAAATTCTATTTTTTTCTAAAGCTAAAAAGTTATTTACTATGAACATTCCCAAGCTATCCTTCAAGAGTAAATAATAAATAAGCATAACATATATCTAAAATAGCCACATAACATGACCCTAGTTTAATTTCAGAAAATAAAAGACTCAAGTACATGTACATAAATTCAAACCTTGTGCTTGATGTGTGGCCACTTCTCCTTTTAAGAATATCAGAACTGATCACGTGTAAGCATAGTAAAAATGACTCTGTGACATCTGAAAAAAATAAACAAAGATCAGTCTGAAAAAGAACAAACTTAATACTCACTTGTCCCATTATCTTCCCTGCTGAAGAAGAACAGTGTTGAATCCTGAAGATTCTTCAGTAAGCTGTAGCTCTGCTACAGAGAAAAGTTGGGCAGGTTGGGTAGCAGGATAGGTGAATTTTAACTCTGTTCTCTAAAAGGCTCTGCTTTTTAATTTTTGGAAGCAACAGGTTCACTTTGAAGTCAAGCCCCAGGCAAAACCTATTTTTTCAATTCTGCATAGAAAAAAGGGTTAATAATTCTGTTAAATTTTTTGTTGCCCCTAATCCTGCTTTTACCTAATTTTCCATCCTTTTGACTAGGGATAAGTTCAGATATGGGTTGAATCCAGTCAAAACCTGAGCCCCTCTGAGAATCTGGATGCGACACAAGGCCACTTGCCCAATCACCTGCAGGTCAGGGCATTTCCTGCCCCACCGTTGCATATAAACAAAGGGACAGGATGCTTGTGCTGACATAATTTACCTAAAATGTGCCCATATAAGGTCAATGTCATTGACCAAGCATAGCCATGTGGCCAATGATGTCACAGCATCCCACCCAATTGCTTATGTGCAGCTGCAGGCAGGGAATTTCCTAACTACAACTGATTGGGCAGCTGCAGAAGGAGCTTCCTTCTGGGTTTGGAAGAGCTAAAGTTTGGTCCTAACTTCAGAACATCCCTACTTGTGACAGCCTGTGAAAGCAGGACAAGAAATAAGGGAAATTATTTTGGTTATCTCCACTCACTCTGAAAAACTAAAAAATGATCTAAAAGCAAAGCACACACACAATACAAGGAAAATGTCCATGCCGATCTTACAAAAGCCACAGCAACAATTTCCACTTTTTTGGGAAGTGCTTGCTTTGTGTTATATCTGCAGGGGGTAGGCACAGACATCCAAGAGCTGAACTGCCAGAAATAAATCACGGGAAAAGGCACCAAAACCAAATGCCTGTAGCAACCAGATTTTTTCTTTAATTGAAATGCACAGCCTGTTCAGTAACTAGGAACACAGCCCCACTTCTTCCCTATTTTCTTTGCTTTTGTAAATGAACCTCTACACTACAGCTTATGACAGTATCAGGTACAGTTAGGCCCCTTTCACGCAGAAGCCTGCTGGTTCGGAGCAGTTCAAAAAAGTGTCCACTCATTTTTTTCCTTCATCTTGCGATGGAGGGAAAAAACTGAACTTACTGGACCCATGTCAAGTCTGTGCGGAGTCTGATGTAAATGCGCACGTGTTCGTTTACATCAGATTACCCCAGATCCACCAAAGTCAGGTCCACCAAACTGGAACTCTGTATTTTTCTGGACCTGAACAGAGTTGGGGGTAATCAGATGTTAACGGACACATGTCCGTTTAGGTCCGGCGGCCCATAGACTAACAATGAGCTTTTAATCAGATCCACCTGAAAAGCTGACAGGCAGACGTGATCAAAATGCCTGTCTGAAAAGGGCCTTATTAGCTGCTGTCCTGTTTTAGGGGAAGTAGGCCAATGTGAAAAACAGCTGGTGGAATATTCTACTTTTTAGACTAAAGGGTGGGTAAGTGAAGGAACATCATTAAAACAACATGGTATATTACATTTGTCGCGAAATCTTGCCAGCGATTCTCTATAAAACAAAGAACATTCTTTGAAAAGGTACTAGACTGTACTTTTGATATGGATTTTTAATATGTGCAGACATGTTATTGAACGCATTGTCTATTGAGACTTCTTACACTTGTCTCTGTAGAGCCATTCTTGTTTTTTAATATGTATTATTTAACGTATTATTGGTTACTTGCTGGTCTGGTAACTTATGCAAAATATTAAAATTTTTTTCCTCTGTTAATTTTATAAAATATTGCATTTCTTTAAGATCATTGCACTTTTTGTGTCTGTAGCATATTTATTTAGCACAATAAAAGTTCTATATAGCCCCAAGATTAATACTACACAATGGGTATTTTCTGCTAAAGAATGGGAGGTCATAGTCCAAACAACTGAGGGAAAACATAATGAGATACTCACTATACATAAATAATGAAAATATTGAAAACTAAATATACGCTTGTACAGTGTAAGGTTTGAAAAAAATGAAACATTGTATTGACACTGAATTTCAAATCAGAACTCACTCCAGTTTACCCAAATCTACTTAGACCAGCTTTGTGATACCTCAGTAATCTATAAATTGATCCACTTCTCTCACATCTCTGACCATTTTGGTATGACTTTTTACATTTATTGTATATACATTATTCTGCAAAATCAAACATTGTGACTAATGGTAGTGTGAATGTGCCTGGGGTGTATCATCCAAACTGTACCAATTATGTGCACATGATGAAATCACTGAAAATGCATTTATATTTTTCTAAAATAATACTAAAGCTGGGGGAAAATACATTTATATTTTTCTTAAATAATACTAAAGCTGAGGGGAAAATACATTTTTGATTTTTGGCACACAAAGAATCAAGCAACCTTATCTACACGATCACTTTGCCTATCTGACAAACTTAGATTATACGTATGACCAGGATGTACAGGGGGAACTACGGTACTATATTTGCCTAAATTAGCCATGTGTGATTTACCGATCTTTAGCAACCACTTCACTAAAGCAGGATGTCATCACTTTTACCTCGGCTGGAACCTCCACTTTTACCTTCTGTCCAGCCTAGAGTCTTGCACAGTAAAGACAATGCAGGACAACAAGGACCTGACTACAACATAGCCCCAATTCCAACAATCCTAATAAATAATAATGTTATTGAGTCATCAAGTTAGACTAATGCATAGCAACCCTAACCAATAAAAACAATAAAAAATACACCCAAACAACCTTCAATGTACAAGGTATGGATGCTCAAAATGTAACACATATGTGAAAGTATAAATGTGTAAGTGATATAAATCCACACTGGGAAATCTAAAAAAGGATTACCCACATCTGAAGATCTGGGTACAAGCAAAATATTTGTTCAACATAAAGTCATATGAAATAATTCTGTACTAAATACATGAATTACAATAGGTGAGCCACAACACAAATAAAAGAGGTAGTTGAACATATAAAAGAGAAGTGTGCAGCAAGCACATTCCTTCCTGCAGTGGTTAGACAAAACAGTAAGTCCAGGGCAGCATTCATCATTTACTATTAAAAAACTTCACAAAACATAGGCCCCAATAAGTACCCCAGTAAGTATTTAATTTTTAATTAAATATCACCATCTGTGTTATGATGTGTCTTGTGATTTTTTAAACCCTTCTAACACAAAAATATTAGTTTGAAAAGTGATTTTTATCTTTCGTACAGGTTTGCAGTGGGACCTCACTAGCTTAATGTAATTAACCTTAATACTGTGCATATAGTTTGTACATTTACATGTATGCGTATGAGTAGGGGCGGAGTTAAGGCCGAGGCAGGGTAGGGGTTAGGTGGGGCAACTGGTGGCGAGTAACTCTTAAGGCCTGGCTAGTAGCTCAGGACTTGAAATTTTGAGCCCTGTGAGCAGCCATAGTTGTTTATTGCATTCTACATACACCTTCTAAGAATTCAGAATGGTAATTGTGTTTTACTCTATCACAAGCTAAATCCATGTGTGTGCATGGACTGATTGAAATGTATCTATGCAGCTTATCTTGTAAACAAATCTATCTTTTGACCAGCTGACTCAATTTTCTAATATACAGATATCTACTAACAGGAGAGCCAACACATCTGTATGCAATTTTGAAACAGCTAGCATTTAAATGTCATATCAAAAATTACCTACAGCTTTCTGTTACCATAACAACTCAAATTGTATATTCTCCAAAATACACTATGGTTTCATTTTAATGTTCTGTGAACTCATATAGCTTGGTTGTTAGAATAGACAGTGGTTCTTAAAAGTATTGAGTGAAGTATAATGAATATGAAATGCTAAAAGATTTCCTCTTTCCCACTGTTTTTAATACATTCATACTTTGATTAACCAAAATGTGCCAGGCATTCTTAGCTAATGAGTATGATGTTGATTTTTCATTAAAGGGGCTCTTCCAAGCCTTCCGCCAGTTTGACTGGTAAAATGTAAATCAATTTTTCTTCAGTTAAATTACATCGAAATGAGAGTATAAACTCTTAAACGTTTAACTTAAGAAAAAAAAAATTCACAACTCCCATGGCCCTTCCATCCTTTGCCCTGAGCTCCCTTGTGCCAAGCTGCAGTGCTGCAGTGCAGCTCCTTTCTACTCCATGAACAGCGATGCAACCAACAGGACAGGCCACACTCTGGGAGTGATTTACTAACCTAAACACACGCACACACCAGGTGCGTGTGATTTTCACACAGCAAAACGTATTTATCAACCAAAAAGTCTCTAAAAGCATATTTCCACTAATGCCATATATGGAAAAATCATGCACATGATCCATATATAATGCTGCTTCACAGTTTAGACAAAAATGGTTAGCTCATGCATTTACATTCCTGCATTCATCAACGCAAGCAACGCAACATAGAGCTAATTTACACAACATCACGTTGGAATTCATGCTTGGCTTTGCACAACACACCTGCTGGGTGTGTACACACTACAAAGGTGTTTAGATTCCACCCATAGATCATGCTGGGAGGGAACACACTACAGAGGTGTATACATGTTTGTGGTGTGTTTATAAGGTTAGTAAATCAACCCCTCTGTGTCTCATTTTTGTTTTCAAACAACTTTATTGACCCAGATTCTTGAACACAAGCCCTGTCTGGATTCTCCGTGCCTGAGAAGATTCACAGAGTCACTGGACCTAACCATAGGCACCCTGCTATTAAGCTCATCAATTGGGTGAAATGCGTTAGCCAGGAACATTCATGCAAGGCTTGTGTTCAAGTATCTGGATTAATAAAGTTGTTTGAAGAAAACTGACTATTTTGTTTGCTTACATATTTTTAGGTTGGGAAGTTTTGAAAAATGTGAATTGCTTTGGTAGTTGTAGCTACCTTTATAAATGCTTTTGATTCACTGTAAGTGGTTTAGTGGTCATAATAAAAAGTTTACTGTGTGCGCAAGGGGGAGTATTGTTAGCTGTCGACAAATGTAACCTGAATTATTTGTGACGTTTAAACAATGGAAGTTGTTTTGCACTGCTGTATGACAGGTTTTCTTCTTTTTTCTTTGGTTGGGTGATGTTTTTCTAACAATTGTTAATGGTAAAGTAGGTAAGGTGTTAGTGTGTAGTGTTTAAATTACACTCATCTATATGTCCTAATTGGCCCAGCTATCAGGCTTACATTTTGAAAGGCAGATAGAGCAGATCAAGAGGCATGAAAGGTGTTCAGACCTGGACATTCAAGAGGCAGATCAGAGGAACATGGACATGAAAAGTGCATGAAAAGTGTGATCTACTAATGATTTTCAGCACTATCACAAGATAATTTGTGCTGCTGTTTGAAGCAGCAGACATTTTTCTATGCTTCTCTTCAATAGTTGATCCCTTTCAAACCTATATATTTAATCTTTAAAGATACTTTGTATTTCATTCAATTTTAACATTCTGTGCTTTAGGGAAAATAGAGGAAATTGGTAACCAGAGACTGAAATGTTTCCTTTAGGTAATATTGGTAATGGTCACATACGTTTTAAAGCCCTCATTCTGAATCAAGTACTTTTATACTTTATATAAATCCTTTAAAGATTATGTCAACATGCTCATTGATAGACCGGCACTGCTGGAATTGTAGTCATTGACAGCTGTGGGAATATGTCATATTTAACCTTGGAAACCTGATATGGATAAGCACAAAGCTCCCAATGCTAACACATAAATATATACAGATATAGAAAGTTCAATTGTGTCATATGACATCAAGAAAAATATATCAGACTGTTCCCTGCCATTATAAATTACTAACTGGACTGCACAGAGAAGGGTCTCAATCAGACCATCAAACTTATAGTGTATCTAAAGCCAAAACATGTTTTGCTAGGATGAGGAAGGGTAGAACCCATGTCAGGTTTTTATTGTTGTTTGTACTGCTGTAACAGAATAAAATAGGTTCAGCTTTTGATCACATACAAAAATATAGTTTAGATACTTATCAATGGGGTTTTTTTCAGAGCCACATATTAACTGCTCATTGTTCTTTGAATCCATAGATCAAACCATATCACATACCATAAAAACTGTAGCTGTTTTTTCTATTACAGTTAGTTAGAACAAGTGTAAGGGTGCGTTCACACCAGCAGCCACGCTCAGCCGCATGAGTGCTGGTATGCCTGCCCCCGAACAGTGGTGATGTGCTAGATGGAATAAAGGGCCAGTGCAGCCCGAACGCAGATAGCGTGAATCGTCCCTAATAGCTAACTATAATGTAAAGCTTCAGGAAGCTTTATGGACTTTAAGAAAATTTTGACCTACTACAAAAATGAACAATAAGGAGGAGCAGCTTTTTTTCTTCTAATCCAAACAACACATTCATACATGCAGACCTGCACTTGTACATTTAAAGTGTAGCGCTACTCCCGTAGGAGCCGCTGGTTGTAACGGGTCTTTCTGTCCCCCTACACCAATGTACCGCCCAAAGGTGGTCCACAGCACACCAACACACCTTTAAAGGGTTTTGTACAGGATTTAATGACCATGAAATATCAAACAATGCACTTAGTGGCTTACCAATCACATATAATAAAATCAATGACAGGCTAAGGCACTCTGGCACTCAGTAACCGCCGCTATCTATTGCCTACACGAAAACCTGTGATGCCAGACTGTCTCAGGGGTAAATCTTGGAACCGATAAAATCAACAATGATATCTCCCATTGTAAGTATCACACCCCCTTCTAAACTACTGGCCAGTAGTAAGGTCCTAGGTTAGCCAATGTTGGGGCCCATACTGTGTAGCAGATGTGTAAAAGTACATTGTCAGTTTGGGCCCGTGGGGCCTCGCACCGCTCCCAGGGTTGTCTGGAAAGATTATGTCTTTCAGCAGCAGATTGAAGTCCCTCTTTCGTCAGGATGACACTTAGGAGGAAGGAGAAGTCATCTATGGACTTTTGCAACACACCACTGCTCATCTATGGTTTCCTGGAACACATCACCGCTCGTCTAGGGTCATCTAGGGTCTCGGTCACGATCACCGCTGGCTCCGTTTACTTCCGCTCACTCAGCTGGGCTGACTGGATCTCTCCAGTGGATGGATCGGCTAAACGACCAGGCCGTGATACTTCCGCCAATGACGCGTCACTAGGCCTCAGTGTAGGCACTCAATTACCATCTCTTCAGCTGCTGGCAACCAAACAATAGTCTTTATACACTGCGGTACAGAGCCTGTGTGTCCCTGTCTGTCAGAGGCCACCACACAGCACTATTTTTTTTTTAGCATGTTAGTTTTTATTGATAGAATAAATGGTAACAATGCAGGTAAACTCCAAAGTGAAACAACACATGGATCAAGTAGCAGTGCGCTGACTGCGATCCAAAAATGTAGCTCTTAAGTCACTACCTGGCGGGCGATAAGGGACAAGGGCATCTTTACCTGGGGAGATGAGAGCAAGGGGTCAAGCGGTGGGTTAATCACTTCTCGCCAAGGCAGAGAGAGATGATTGGATATAAAATGACTCAGTTGTCGGGGGATGAGTACTCCCAGATAGGTGATGTAGCGTGACTGTATTTGTAGAGTGGGGTACGTATGGGAAAGGGTAGCTACAAACGTTTTGTCCGCGGTCAGAGGAAGAAGCTCACTTTTGTTGACATTGATTCTAAGACCCGAAAACGAGCCATAATGTGTGATGTGGGCAAGGATGTTCAAGATTTGGGTCACACACAGCTCTATTACAGGCAGTCGCAACTCACATTGTCTCACATAGATCTGGACATTTCAGGTCCCGGTCCCAGACTGAGTGCGCTCAGTAATTACAGTTCCTAGTCATCTCCCTTCCTCTCGCCCCGCCTCCTGGGAGTTGCAGTTCTCAAGGTCCTTTCAGCAATGTATCCATATCTGCTCTGCACTGCAATCCCCATAAGTCTCCGCCTCTTATCACACACAGAGGCAATTAACTGTTTGCAGTCAGAAACACAGTTCTCTACAATAGCACATATATACATCTATATAAGGGCTACAAAAGTAAATGTAAACCCAAACAGAAAGACATTTATCTTGCTAAAGCATGCTTGTATAAAAAGCATTTGCATGCATCTCAGTGTTGTTGATTTTTGCTGCCTGTTTACCTCCTTCAGCCTATCAGAGGTGGCTGCACTGGAGTATATTTGGGAGACAGACAGGGAGCATTGTCACCCTGTAATCAGAAGTGCCTAAACAACAACCTTTATGGCAAGATAATCAGCCATCATGTAAAAGAAATTACTTCAACGTGTTGAAGTTTATATGAGCTTTTAGTCACGGGGTTTATAAATACTTTAAATTGGGGTGAACAACCAGTCATTTGAGATTTACCCGTTGATTGCGGCCATGCAATGGGTAGATCAGGATCCCGCTCTGTCGCCACCTCCTTGCCCCTCCTGTTGCCTCTCATACCTCAGATTGTAGTGGCTGCTGGCCACTTGTTGCACTTGCATGAAATGCAAAAGTGGGCATGTCTGCAGGGAACACTAAATATGATAGGACAAGCCTCACAAGTAAACAAGGGCAAAGGGATAAGTTACTTCTGGGGTGGGAGGGTGTAGGTCAAAGTAAAGAAAAGTGCTACACCCTGCTGTATGCTGCATGTTTCAGCTCAATGCACATGGTACTGTACATCACATGCTACTGACCACGGCACTCTGTACACTACACTGTACTTTATATACTGCAATCCACCTTGCACTGTTTTCCTGTGTTACTTACTTTTGATCCCTGCACACTGTGTTGCATACTACTGACCTCTGAACTCTGCATTGCTTACAACTGACCTGTGAACTCTGTGTTACTTAATACTGACCCCTGAACTCTTTAAACATTCCTTACTTATGAAAAGGACCTTGCTATGTTATCTACCTAAAAAAAAAGGGTAGATCTCCAACTCTTCCGGCTTGCCTACCCCAGCTTTAAAGAATTAGTGGATTTTTCATGCCTCAGTATAACCTTTTTTAACTTATTTAACTGATTGTAAAAAAAAAAAGCTACCCAAATGACTGCATACTACAGATGCTTTATAAAAAGACAAGCCTCATCCACTTGAGGTGGACAAAGAAGCAATGGCCACATTACCCTGCTCACCAGCTGCTTTAAGATTAGTTACGTAGGAACGGTACCCTTCATTGAGATAGCTGGGCAGAGTTCATTTTAACCATTTTAGTAAAAGCATCTGTTTAACTAATTGGCCTTATCTAAAACACAGAAATGTGTGAAAGATGTATGGGCCTAGTGTGGCAACATAAAGTCCTACAAGTGTTCTTTTAATTTAAGTACTAATTATAAACAATCTTCCATATACGGCAAACAAAAGTGAAAATTGTTCATTGAAGATGGCAAAGATATTAATAAATGCTTATAATTAACATAAATATTACAGCTTACAATAATTCGCATTTTATGAAGTGGATGGTTGTAAACCTTTCAGGCTATGATTAAAAGATCAAAGGAAAGGTGAATTATAAGCCTATGCAATAATGCAAAATAGGGAAAAATAAAGTTGTTCAAAGTAAAATAACCCATGAATCGAGTCAGGTTGGGTTTACTATGTTCATATGGGTAAATGATAAATTCTGGCTGCTTGGTACAGGTTACTGCACTTTGCTTATTGTTCAGCTCACAAGTATTTAATTGTAAATATAGATACAATTCTGATAATTGTATAACTAGGTAATTACATTTACATGAGGTAATGAAACGGATAACTCCACCTTTTTTTTCATACCTTAAAGCCCAAATCCACCCTACTGCCCCCCAGTTCTTCCCCCTGGATACCATCCCTTTCAGAAGTTGTCAGGCCTGTCATGAAATGCAGGGTTCTCTTTGGCACTAGGTGATTCTCAAAGACGCAGAATCCCAGGGAGCTAATCCAGGAAGTGGTTTGAATGATGCTGGGAGTCATTCAACCTGAAAGAGGAGTGGCACTGGATCGCAAAGGTTAGTCTGCAAGGGCCAGTGCTGGAGAGGGGGTGTATTGCAGCCAGTGCTGCAAAATGTTTTAATTTTCTTAGCTATTTATTAAAAATAAAGTAGACTTGGGATATTATGTTTTACATTACATTGTGATCCTTAGGACTGGAAGGCTGTTTCATTTGCATTAGCAAATAATTACAGTTTGTGTTTATTGTGAGCTATTAATGGGCTTTGCTCTGATTAAAATGCTCATCTAGAACAGAGACATGATAAATCAACCCATGAGTACATTTATTTATGATGATTATTTGAAAACCAGATTAGTTTAAAATACAAAGTGAGATAAATAACACATGGCTTGGCTAGAAAGGAATTATAATCACAAAGCAGTTACATAGTTACATAGTATTTGAGGTTGAATAAAGACATTAGTCCAGTTTTGAGGCGAAGTCTCACATCAGGTCAGTGAAGTAGACAAAAAGAATAATGAACAATAAAACTGTTAAGAAGTCTTGACATGACTTTGATCACTAGAATTGGTTAACCCTAATAGTGCATAACATTTTGTTAATATATATAGATATATATATAGATCTATAGATGTCTATATATATATATATATATATAGATATATATATATATATCTATATATATATATATATATATAGACATCTATAGATCTATATATATATCTATATATATTAACAAAATGTTATGCACTATTAGGGTTAACCAATTCTAGTGATCAAAGAAAGCATACAGGCTATTGTTTTAGGCAAAGCTCACTTTTTACATACTATACCAGATTTTAAATATACATGTTTGTAGGGCCCTTGTACAAAAAGCCTAACATATATAATGCTATATAAAGTCAGCAAAGTGCTGATTTATACAGAATGTAAATAGTTTATGGGCAAATGAACTCTCAAAATATCAAAAAACTATGACTGTTTGAAGAGTTGTAGCTATCATGAAAAGTAATAGCTTATCCCAACCGGCTACCTTTCCTACCCTTTATATTAACTTTGCTGTTTGAGTCTTTGAAGCACTCTGTCCAGAATTGTATATATAATGAGGACCATTTATGAACACAGTTGCACCCTATCTGAATGCTGCACAATGCAATTGTGTGCAAATCATTCAAAGTTCTAATTCTACCATTTGAAATGCATTTCCTACTTCTGCACCCTTGACCCATTTTGTTCAGTTCTAGTTTTATATATTTGAGCACTAAAATTGAGCTTTGTGTGATAAGTATAAAATAAGTGAATTAGTTCCACACCTGCTTGCAGGGTATGGCTCTTAGATTTAAATTTGGCCTACTCTACTGGCGCATTTTTAAAATGTAGAAGTGGCGGTATGAGTTAGGGTTAAAAAATGAGTTGTATGGCATCAAGATGCACATTGACAAAATGAGCTAAACAGATCTAAGAATGGATAATGCTCCAAGAACTCTGTTAGCAAAACTTACATTTTAATATATAAATGCTATCCTTTAAATGACTGTGCAAGAGTTACTTTGTACATGTAACAGTCTTAATTACCTCTCCGAGTAAATATAGTATTTGTTGTTTTACAGTTGGTTACAGATTTTAACAATGGAAATAAATGCACCCTTCTGCCATACAAAATTAATGGAAACTTCACTAAACTTTAGTAGAATGATTTAATATTCTTTAGAACTGCAACACAAATAAAATTATTTACAGCATGTATAGTTCTGCTCTGAATTACTCATCACAAAGTTTGAGGAAATGTTCCCTGAATAGGCTTTTTTTGGGAGCAGAATACCAGAAAGTGTAATTATGACAGATTATTTTAGCAGTCATTCTGTAGTCCTCATTTTCTAGCAGGGATGTGACAAGCAATAGGCATAAATTGATGATTATAATGACACAGTTAAGCAAGGACAGTTATAAATAGTATAATGTGAAATATATGACACAATTAAAAAATAGTTTCAAAAAATATATTTAAAAGGTAAAATTAATAAAGAATGGAAATATGTATCAGCTTTAAGTGTATTTGTTTGTCCATAGTTGTCCGTTTGGCAATTGTCCATTCTGTTTATTCCTGGAAAAGTGTCTGGTTTTCAGTTCCAACCATGTATATTTCAATTTTGAAATCTAGCACTTTCTTTCAAATTGCATTTAATTATTTGTCTTTTTTTACTAGTTGACTTGATTTTGTTCTTTCTTACGCATACTTTTAAATTAAAAAACTCTTGGTATTTTCATGCTTTAAACATTTCACAATTGCATATCTTTTGCTTAGTGAGTCACTAATTTAGTATTCTTCAGGACAAGTTTGACAGATGAGGACACTGCCTCCCTGTCATTTACTTCAATGGGTACAACAGCGGCTGCATCTGCACAGGGATACCTTGCATTTCTGCCACAGTAATCCATAAGTTCTACCACTGGAATCCCAGAATGCCCAGTGTGAATGGGGCCTTACAGCTCATTGACACAACACCTTATTGTCCTGACACTCTTCTCATGTATACCTGCATGCCATTGGTATGTCATACAGTAAAGTAAAGAAAGTGCGAAAAGAGATAAATCATTGCTTATTTTAGAAAGATATCCTAACATTGCATGAACAGATTTGTTGGTACCCCTAGAAAAATTATAAATAATTGGATCATAGTGATATTTCACACTGTTTTCTGTAATTAGTATCACACATGTATACAGCCTTGTAGTATGTCAGCCTATTTAAAATTGAGAAAAGTATTGACTCTGCTCTTTGGTATCATTGTTTGCACCACATTGAACATGGACCAGAGCAAATAAAGGAGGGAGTTGTGTGAGGAGATCAGTAAGAAAATTATAAACCAGCATGTCAAAGGTAAAGCATATAAGACCATCTCCATGTAGCGTAATGTTCCTGTGACTACAGTTGCAAAGATTATTAAAAAGTTTAAGGTCTATGGGAGTGTTGTCAACCTCCCTTTACGTGACCGCCACAGGAAAATCAACTCCAGATTGAACAGAAGCATAAAACAAATGGTAGACAAGGAGCCAAGAATGAGCTTTGATAACCCTAAGGTCGCAGCATTCTGGGGAGTGTTTTTCCATACATGTGAAAGAAAAGACATGGAGGGGAATTTATCAAAACTGGAGCAGACAAAATCTGGAGCAGTTGCCCATGGCAATCAATCAGCTTTTCTCTTCAGTTTAAGTTAAGTTTTGAAAATTAAAGAGAGCAGCGTGGAGTGGTGGCTACTTTGCAACACACAGGGACCATGGGGAACGGGAGTGACCACCCTCCAGAGGGAAGGACAGTGTCAGAACCAATTCAGCGATGATTTGAGGATCTGTAGCCAAGGGATACACAAATAAGATGTCAGAAAACCAAGATTGCGTTATATTTGGATCAGAATTCAGACAAAAAAATTGGGTGTCACGTCAAAGGAATCAAACAATTGTTTCCGAAGTCCTGATTGTTGGGTTTGAAGGCTTTAATGAGTACAGAATCCCACTCTTCCTTCTTTTATTGATCATCTATGCCGTTACCTGCATCGAGAACCTTCTGATTATCTCTCTAGTATGGAAAAGTCCTCGTCTCCATTCCCCCATGTACTTCCTGATCAGCAATTTACTCCTCTGTGAATTTATCGGCACCACGAGCATTGAAAAAAAAAAAAAGAGAGAGAAGCTAATTGTTTGCGGTGCACAGCTGCTCCAGATTTTGTCTGCTCTAGTTTTGATAAACTCCCCTAATGTTGTTGAGTGCAGCATGGATAGTGTTTGGAAGTTCAGAGTGGTGAAAGACTGGGGATATTCACTGATGTAAACTAGAGGCTGGTTTACACTTCAAACATGGATTTTTCTTTTGGGGGGGAGACTGTATTAATTTTAATGTTATTTTATGTTCACAACTTGTTTGTTATTGTTTCATTGACACATTTGTTTCAGTTTTGTTATCTTGTTCACTATTGGTAGTGCTACATACATTGGGGGACATGTATCATTTGCAAAGCAAAACGGTGCTGAACAGAGGCAGTAAAACAATTTGTGAGACAGATTTATTACAAGGTTTTAGCATGCGCATAAATTCTTCCCTTAGCCTATCTAAAGTAGCACTGCAACAGAATAAAACCTAACCCTGACCACTTCTAAACCACTTCCGGGATCTCTGCTTACCCAGCTTCTTCCCTATTGGAAATTTAGGGTATTGAAGTTTTTTTGCGGTTTCACGGGCGAATCAAATTTTAAGGCTTGACATGCTTGATATCCAATTACCCGGCATGACCCCATCTTTCATATTTTACCAAAAACTTTCACCAATCATTCACTGGTGATGAATCAATCACTTTTATTTAAAAACACAACTGACAAAGAAGTGGGAGGTAAATCAAATTGTTTCAGAAGTTTTGCTTTAAATGAACAGAGAATTGTCAAGTCACCTTGGCGGTATATTTTTGAGAGTAGAGAGCTGTGCTATAGGGAGCCTAAGGATGTAAGGAGGTCTTTCAACACCAACTTCTTTTGCGGTTCTGAGCTGTTATGTGACCAAACACCAAGAGCACCTTTTTTTGTATTTACCCCCTCAGGCTAGAGATTTCCAGTCCATCTTTGGAGACAAAGCTCAGGCTTCCCACAAATGGTGCAAACACAGACTTGTTCACCCAAACCTCACTTAAACTACATATGGCAGTAAATAAGTGATCAAAACTACATAAGGTATTGGCAATGCATAATTGGACAGAATATATTCTGGAATATGGAGTGCCTCATAAACTTAATGGAAGGAACAAGTAGAAGACATCAACAGTAAATTTACTAATGCTTTGTACGAGCATTATATTAAGCACAAACAATATTGAACATGGAATCAGATTGGTGTCTCTAGGTAATATTGCCTCTTCTTTACATTAGTTTCATCGAACTGCCCTATTGTATGCTTTTTGCTTTACAAATGATTCTTCAGCAAGTATACCGCAAAAACAGAAGGCAGACAGATATAGAATGATATAGTAACATTTTAAGAATCTGTCAAATCCATTTATTTTGTCTACTTATTGGAACAATATACATTGAAAGTGTTAAAGAATATAGAGAAAAATGTGCTGTGGTTAGGCAGAACTATACAACCATGTCTAAAATATAATTGGCTTTCTTCATACAATGTCATCAGAATGTATTGTTGTGGAAAATTTGAAATAGCTTCATGACAGCCATTGCATGGAACATCATGTACTGCCACAGTCTGCTTATTAGCTTCTGAGACTACACAATATTATTTAACTGTCCATGTGCCAAGTTCTAAAAATATTGATAATTTCTAGTAATATTGCAGGAAAAATATATTTCAGATCAGCTATTTTACATCAGCTCTGCGCATACATAACGTCTTTCTAGTAGAGAATCCTTTAGATATAGCACAAGTTGTTGTTAATGTGAAGTACAGCATATTAAATTCAACAGGAACTTAGAACAGGTCTTATTTTTTTCAGTTACATAACACGAATATTTGTTATTATGAGTGATGAAAGATGAGATGAGAAAAAAATAAAATAAAAGTAAGGTGATGTGTAAGGGAAGTGATGACAGAATTAGAAATTTCATGTTTTCACTGTTCTGCACTATAAGTGAGGTTCGGGAGCAAGAAATCCTTATTGTTTCTAGACTGTACAGTCATCATTATGAGGTTATATTTTATTAAATAGGAAAATACACTAGGTTTCTGACAAGGGTGGACTATACATAGTCCTTTTGGCAATATTTAAAGCAATTCTGTCTTGGTAAAAAATAAACTGATGACTGGTATAAAATGTAGGCACTCAAAAGTCCCACACTGTCACCTACAAGTGTCGACTGTTAGAATGTTGGGCCATTCTAATGGGAAAAACTCCCATTAGACCTTTCTTGGTAGTGTCAAAGTTTGCTACCTCTTGCAACCCACACATTCACATTGTCCTATCAATGTGACGGAATGCCATACTAACCAAAGGGATTGTGCAGGAGGCAGAAAAGGATGGCTAAGATCTGAAACCAGCAGCTAGTGTCATTGCAGCATAGCAATGGGGACTTGGAGGCTTTGTCTAGTATGTTTAGACACCTCTATGTTCCTGCATTTTATACCCAACAGCAATTTTTCCCCCATGACAGTTACTTTAAGCATGGAGGTAACACAAAACGTATTTATTACAGGACAGTAAAGACAACAGAATTTGTGACAAATGATTTATCTTTTTGATCACGTAAATATAGTGGTCTGGATTTTTTCTTCCTGCCAGCAGCCATATTGAAGAATGAGGAGTGCATTATACATCAGATTACAAAATAGAATAGTGAATCATAAAGACCATTTTATAGACCTAGTGTAGGGTTACTGTGAGCTATATGACGACTTTACATCAGCTATACAAAATATATGACTGGAAGATATAGATGGAATTTACAAGCAAACTATTCCAGATTGGGGAGACTTGTCTAAGTCAGATCATAAAGCAATGGGTATCTCTTTTGCATGTACTTTGCATGTACTTTATATTTAGTCTGAGCAGGAAAATTATTTTTAGGAGTTGAATTGTGAGACCACAAATTCAAAAGACAGTGCTTGCTATGGGTTAGTGCAGGTTGTAAAATTTGTGTTCTCACTACACCTTGTTTCCTTAAAGTCCAACAGCAGGTAAAATATGACCTGTATGCCATGCTGTTGGATTAACAATGGTAATGTATGTATGGGCAATTATCTAAATGTCCATTCGAAGCACCAATGTATGAAATTGTATGTGCATGCTTGCCATGGCATATCTGTGCACCCACTTTAATAACCCCAGCACTGCATTCGTTTTTTTACAGTTGTCTATGATGATATCAACGTGCACCTCATGTGGATTTATTTATTTACTAATGACCAGTGCTGACAGGCTTCCATAGGCAAATGCAGCTTAATTTTCAGATCAGTTTAGGGAATTCTGATGTAATTTAGAATTTACTGACTGGTACAAATGCAGTTTTCCTCCTTCTGACCTGCATTAATTACTGCTTCAAGTTACTGTAGCATTACCATAGACTTTGATGGGGAGAAAAGTAGTTCTGAAGTAAACAAAAGCCTGCCAACACTGACACTTAGATAGAAATATATATATATATATATTTAGGCAAGCCTCACTTATTTGGCATACATCCAGATGCTGAAGTGTACACTTGACAGCAAAACATGCTTCTTAGTAAATTCCCCATATGTCCGCTGTAGCCTGAGTACACATAAAATATTGCGAAGATAAAAATTAGTTGTTTGCACAGGAGACACTGCTGTTTGTACATAAGCTTTAGTAACTAACGTTTTCTGAGTCATCGGAGCAGTGAGTCTTCTGAGTTTGAGTTTTTAGTGAGCCTCAAAGCAAGGTGCTCTGTTGTGTAATCTCTTTGGAGAACCTAACCAAAATCCATTGTATTTTCCCTTTAAGAGCTTAGAAAAGCAAACTGACAGCATGCATGGTTCTTTTATTTTTCATTGAAATCTCATTTCTGCATCTAGACTTTTGATTTACAGCACATTAATATATACATTTCTGAACTACAGTAACATTATTACTCACATTTTCCCAAATATATCCCCAAGAAATGTGGAGCATAGCCAAAAACCTGAGAAAATTCAAATGATATACTTGTGGTCTAAATCAAAATGAACTAATGAGCCATACAGAGGATTTCAAAGAGATCTGCTTTGCAGAAGATAAATGTTATGGAGGTGCCAAATTAATTTGACATTAGAAAATGGCTTTAGAAACTCAACTTCTTTGTTATTTTTTTCCAGGAACATTCTGTTCAATGTGTTTTTCTTTTTTATTACAGTGGTGTAAAATATTGCATTGTGTCAGGACCATTTGTTCTAATTTTTTAGTTTGGTGCCTTGCAGAAAATAGGATTACATAATAATATATAGCAGAATAAACAAAAAAATATTAGTTTCATTCATAGATATATGGACCTAATGTATCCACTAATAAGCATAAGCAAACCTGAACTGACACCATCACACTGAAAAATTATACTACACCCTTGGGTTAATGAGAAATGAGATGCTAATACCGATAGGATATCTTAATAATGCCATGATACTGCCTTATTCATTTCTAGCCATTAAAGAGGTTGTTGGAGCATATAGCTTTAACAACCGATCCTCCCTTGATAAGGGCCCACCCTTGGTCAACTACACAGTCATGAAGATTGGCCCATTCACTAATAATTCTGATCTTTAAAGTACATTCACAATGGAAATCCCCTGTGTTGCAAACGTATGTCTCTAAAGTTGATATTTTAAGCATGAGCATCTGGATGCATGTTTAGCAGTTAGAAATGAGGGACGTCTTTTCAGGATCAATGTATGAATGATAAAAAGTGTTTATAGACTTTTATAACCTTTAATAAAATCTCTAATTTAGCTACTTTAGCAATCATGGAACAAATTAGGCTTATGATCAATTTATTCAGCTGTGTCTTTTCATATGCAGCTGGACAACCTATAACATGCACAACAATGATCCATGTCAACATGTTACTACCCATAACGTACCTGGTTAGAGGCTGAGATGACAGGAGGGCAAGATGCTCGTGCAGACTAGGGATGGTCCGCCGGTTCGATTCGAACACGAGTTCGAATGTTCGACCGTGCAACATCCCATACTGCAAAGAGCCCTCTGAAGCTGTAATTGGTTAAAGAATTGCACCTGACCCGTGACTTTGCCCAATCAGGGCTCAGTACTCATTTGGAGCCGTGATTGGGCAAAGTCATAATGACTCTGCCCAATCATGCCTCACCTATCAGAATGTCATTAGTCGGTGGGGAGCGGACGGGATGGCGGTTTAAAAAAATTATTATTTCTATTTATTTTTAATTTTTTCGTCGTGGACAACACCGGATGACGTGATTGACCATGGATTACGTTGGTGGGTCCATTTTTTAAAAAAAAATAAAAGACTTGCCAAGAACATGTCTTTTGGGTTTTTTTTTTCAATTAAAGGATTTTATCAAAAGTCTGGACGTTTTACTAACTATTTGATTTAACCCTTTAGTGAATGGGTAGGGGTACAAGTACCCCTAACTCATTCACAAGGGAGGAGGGCGGCATCTGGGTGCCCCCTTAATTATAGGGATACTGCGATGCAATTAAGCCCCCTTGTCCGCAGACCCCCACAACCACCGGGTCAGGGTTGTGAGGAAGAGGCCCTTGTCCCCATCGACACCCTCCCAGTGCCGAGGGCATTTGGCTTGGTGTGGGAGGGAGGGGGGGCGCTCGCCACTTTGAGGGGGAACCCCACACACTTTTTTTTACATGGGGTCCCTCCTAAATATTCCTACCAGACTTTAAGGGCCTGGCATGACTTTTAGGAGGAACCCTATGCTTTTTGTTTAAATTTAAATGATCCTTCCTAACATTCCTACCAGACCTAAAGGGTCTGATATTGTTTGGGAGGGGGAACTGCACACTTTAAGAGTAAAAAAAAAATGTCATTTTTTATTTTTTTAGAAATGTCAGTTTTGCTGCAGCAGGTTCGCACAGATCCGCCATTTCACAGGCAGGTTAAGGGGAGTCCTCAGGCACGATATTTGAAGGAATTTTTAATTTGTATTCTTACCCTGAGAGTGATGTTAAGATCACTGTTCCTTTAAAAAAGTTTTTTTCTTTTGTTTCTTTTTTCATTGATTACTGTCCTCCAGAGCAGTACCCGGACCCCCATACACCTTTTATGGCCAATAACTTGCATATAAGCACTCTTAAAGGGGACAATCATTTTCAAATTTCGACCCCCATTGACTTGCATTAGGTTCGAGTTCGTATTCAAACTTTTCGGACGTTCGGGTGTTCGAATACGAACACAGGGGTGTTCGTCTCATCACTAGTGCAGACTGACAGGAAGGTCACAGAGGAGAAGCAGTCTGAAGGACAGCTGGCAAAAATACGATAGTACATGGCAGGCTGGGAGCGTAGTTTGGAACAGGCAGTGGTAGGTAGCCAAGAAGACAGTCAGCAGGCAGGGTACAATGCAGAGCCATGGTCAGGAAATAGCTAAGGTCACACTGGTAATCAGCTGAGATAAGCCATGGTCAGGAAGGAGCAGAGGTCACACTGGGAGTCAGCAGAGATAAGCTGTGGTCAGGAACTAACCATGGTCAATAACAGGAATGCAGAGCAGAAGCAGGATGGGCCAGCTTAGTAACAGGAAATTAGATCTCAAGAACAGGTTCAGGCTCAAATCGCAGGGTCACAGTTTAAGACCCACTCCTAAAATATGCTGCCAAAACTATAATTAGGAAACATGCGTGTTCATGCAAGTGGTTGCATGTGGTTGCATGTCTTCATGCAGTGACCTGTTTTCTGCATACTGTGCATGCGCATGCACGGGACATGTTTTGATGTAATCCTGATAGTAACAATCCTAATTCACCAAATGCACATTGCACTAAAATTCATTGGGAACATCATTGCAATCTGCTTTCACTAGTGTGGTTAGTGGGAGTCAACACGTGTTACAACTTGCACATGCCATAAGTGACAGTAGGGGAGGCAATTCTTTTCAAGCCATACATTAGTGCTCAGGGGAATGAAAAATAAAGTAATAGTGCTATTTTGGCCCTTAATACAAAAGTTATATAGAATTATTAAGATTAAGCAATGTATTAGAGGTGGTCTTTACAAAATGCAATCTTAAACTTTAAAATGCCAAATGAAAGTTGAAGCACAGTTGTCATAAGTGAATTATAGGGACACCCTTACTAACATCCTCAACAACATTAGGTACAATTTTGGACACCGCTATATAGAATGGATTTATTTTCTACTGCAGCGTTGCTAGCATTTGTAAAAGACCCCCCAAACCATATATTTTCTGAAAGCACAGGCTGGGTAGAATAAAAAGATGGTGCTACTAATTTTGTAGGTCAAATCAATATTAAACTGATAAAAAATACACAACTGAATTGATAAAAGCACACTAAAATCAGTATCATTGCACAAAAAAATATTTTTCCAACTAAATCTAAATGTTTTTATTAACTGTATTGAGTTAATAAATAACTATTTGTAGATTTTAAATTGCGCCGGTTTGCCAAATGGTAAAAAAATGAAGTAACACAAATTGTAAAAAAGCAACTTATGTTGATTGCAAAATCGTTAATGTGCTGTACTGTTTGTGTGTTGTGATAAAATGATGCAGGCGTGCATTTAATCACAACAGAGAAGAATAAGCACTTTTATTGAATTGTCACAAGCGTTCGGGGGCACGTAGGGTCCCTTCTTCAGGGTTACATAGTGACCACTAGTGCTTATACGTCTCGCACATATCATCGAGTGCTGGTGACTTCTATTATTGACAACGATATTTACTGGCCATGGCGCTGGCGGGGGGGGTGGGGGAGGCAGATTTTATGTTATTTTAAAGGAGATCATCGGGGGAACAGTTCTGGTATAAGTTCATGGTCGCTAAAGATACCATGGGCTTATATCAGTACCTTAAAATCCACCAATGTAAGGCTTACTGATGTGGCCAGCTGAAAACAGTTGTGTTCCACGGTAAGCCTTACGTTAGTGGCAGTGAAAGGGTCAAAACAGCATTTCTCACCTGTATTCCTAAAAGAATGTTCACATAAGTTACTTCAGAACCCACAACTAAAATATATATTCCAAATCATATTGCCATCTAATATTGGGAGAAGCTCTTTAAAGAATAGTTATAAATACCATGTAAATATTAGTAATGACTATACATACAGAAAAGTCGTCTCACAGGTCTTGCCACTTCAGATTCTACATAAAATAACACATGTAAGAAAGCGCTATTTTAATCCAGGTCTGTGCCATCATTAAGTCTAAGTATACCCGCAAGTGTGAATGTCCCTTTTCCTAGCTCACCTTTTCTGGTGTGTCCCACTATGTTTAAGATAGGTGCCACATGTCCTGGGTTCAGCTCTTAATTATAATTAAAGGATAATTAAAGCCTCCATTTTTTTTGCATATATCTACTGCTAGCCAGCAGTAGATATAAGCAAAAAGTGTAAAAAAAACCCGCTTTGAAAAGGGTCAATACTTACCTGTGTCTTCCCCGTGCGCTCCCATCCAAAAATGTGAAAATTCTTGGGCGACCGCAAAGCATCTTGGAGCGGGCGCATGCGCAGATCACATTTTCGGCCAGGACGCGAGGAGAGCCACAAGGTAAGTCTATGGACGCGTGCACCCACATGCAGACACCTTGGGACAGGAAGTGCCAGCAAGGACAGAGGAGCCAGTGCTGGATAGGAGAACCCGCCGCAGCGCTGGAGGGACAGATGAAAAGAACAGGAAAGAAGAAGATCGGATTAAGAAACATCATTTAAGGTAAGTGCTGACATTAACATTGGGGGGAGAAAAACATTTTTGACTTTAATGTCACTTTAACCAGTTGACATCCGCGGTGTTAAACCCCCTTCCCATCCAGGCCATTTTTCAGTATTCAGCGCTGCGGTATTTTGACTGACATTTATTCCGTCATGCAACGCTGTACTGAAATTAATTTTATACCCTTTTTTGGGGACAGATAGAGCTTTCTTTTGGTGGTATTTTTTTACCACTGGGGTTTTTATTTTTTACTATATTAAAGGAGAACTATGGGGTCAGTGTTTTTCCCCATAGGTCGGCTCTTTTCTGCCCGTGCGTGCCCCCTAGGGGGCGAGCGCGAGCAGAAAAAAAATGCCGTCTGGCGACGGCAACCCGCCAATGCTGCAGTGCCGTCCGTCCGTTTTTTTACAACGGGCGGACGGCAAGTGGTTAAGTTAATTGTACGTTGTTGTTTAACATTCTGTATTTTTGTGTCAATTTTACTCTGAAGCAGATTAAAAGGTAAGGCCTTCAGTAAGAAGTAAAACTGAAAGTAATGTGTTGGAACATTTGAAAAGGTATTTTAGGACTGCTGAAGAGGAGACAAGGCTAACAAAACAGGTTAGTTTGCCAAGGTCCAATGTATCCTTGCAAGGATACAAGACATAAATTGTTAAGTGTATAAATCTAGCATGTAAGCAGTGTTTCTAGCAATGACTCCGGAGCTAGCAATGACTCCGCCCAACAGTTTTCTATTGGCCGGTGGTTCTGCTGCCGTTAAAAAAAAAAATTTGGCCATAGGAATGCATTGCTAGATACCTATTGGCTATTTCAATTTGCAATAGCCAATAGCAAACTAGCTATTGTACCCGCCCTCTGCTGCTGTCAATCACTAGTGGGGACCTGATGGAGAACTGCAGCAGAGGGCGCGTGCAATAGCTAGTTTGATATTGGCTATTGCAAATTGAAAACGGCTCCGTGTCAGAATAAAAAATAAATAAAAAGCATTGTTTCTCTCCTTGGCGGCTGGGAGCGGGAGACTTCCGGAGCGCCCGGGAGAGTTAGGCTGTCTAAAGATCAGTGTCCCTGGTTAGCTGGTAACCAGGGACGCTGATCTCTCTGCAAGTGGCTGGAGCCAGCCGTAAGATCACGGCTGGCTTCGCCCAGCTGTCAGAAGCAGGCTGTCGGCCGGCCAATGGCCTGTATTATGCTTGTGTACTGTGGCAGTGTAAGCCAATGCCACAGAGTAGTATGGTGACTTTGGCACCCAGGACTCTCAGCCAAAGGGACTACAGTGGAGTGTCCTTGTAACAAGGACACTCCACTGTAGTCCAGGTAAATCAAGTAAAATGCAGTTTATTAAAGGGCAAACACAAAATAGCTTGCAGCAGCAACATACGACAGTCCTTTATATGGTTCAGTAGCTTTCCTCATGAGCCCTCACTCTGCTCTCTCAGCAGTGTGTCCCAGCGGTCCTAGGGTCACCGACCTTCCTGACCTCTCCCAGCCTCCCCTGGTGCTTCTGCGTGTGTCCGTGTGCCTCCTGCACACCCACAACTCCAACTCTCCAACACTCCCCTCTGAGCACTGGGCTGGCTTCCTAATGAGGCTGCTCTCAGCCACCTGATCAGCACAGCCTGGTCATTGGCAACACCTGGCCCCTGGACTGGAGATCTCATCCCACCCAGAGCTCTAAGAGATCTCCAGCGCTCCAGATCCCAGCTACAATTAGGAAAACCTGGAATAACCTGGAAACCAGGCTCTTCCTTATAACATGCTTTACTTTCTGGACCCTCTCAGCCCCTTTGGCTGAGAGTCCTGGGTGCCAAAGTTGCCATACTACTCTGTGGCATTGGCTTACACTGCCACAGTACATTAACATTAATTTTAGTGTATTTTGTCCTGAAAATATAGATTTGATAAACAATTGCATAAATATTGTGTGACATAACAAATTGCAACTGTTACTATTTTATTTTACAGGGCCTTTGCTTTCAGAAACATAATTGTTTGGGGTTTTTAAGTAATTTTCTAGCAACAAATGCAGATGTTTAACATGTGTATAACATAATTTAAAAATTGCTCCAGACACAGAGTGGTTAATCAATGTTTTTCCCCAACATTAACACAATCACTCAAGATACACAGTTTTTTCATTGAATTTAGTTAATGTGTAGATCTTGAGTAAATACATTGATAAACAAACCCCTTAAACCTTAATCAGGGACTTTTTGGGTACATTTATGTGTGTTTGTGTAAAAATGCACTATCCGTATTTTGGGGGTAATTCATAAATATCAGGTGTTAAAAAATCCTATCTGACATCTCTTAAGTGTATGAATCAGGTTGAATGGAAACATTTGAAAACATGCCGAAATAAGAAGTGCATATCTTCAGTAAATCAGGCACAATAAGTATTTACCTCCAGTCAGCATTACATTGGTTATCTTGTAGAACTACTGTTGATAATTTACCAATATGTGAACTTGTAGGTTAAATGCTAGTCCTCGCTCATTAATTCTTATTGCATTGCTCATTGATGAATCAATGGAGTAAGTCACTAAACCAGTATGGGAACATAAAAAGGAAAGTGATAAATTAAGGTTCATTAATACAATGAAAATAAATAAACTAGGATTAATGGTGAGGTTAATATCCAAGGGAGGAAACAATGGGAAGCACATGCCTCCATGAAGGTAGACTGGTTATTTATACTTTTTAAGAAGGAACCGACAAGAATAAATGCATTCTTTATTTGCCAATTAACTTTACCATTGTTTGTAGATGGATATTACAACCATTCCATAGATCATGTTGGAGGACAAGGTAAACTATAGCTTGTTGGACAACCTGTTCCAAGACCGTGGCCATTATTATGAAGTGCCCCCCTCCCCCCCGAAGCTATAACTGGCATTTGTCTGGGAAGGTTTATCACAATATTGTGGAGTGTGTCTGTTGGAATGTGTTCCCAATTAGCCACATTTGTGAGGTAATTTAGTGATGTCAGATAAAAAGACCTGGCTTGCAATTAGTGTTTCAATTCATCACAAAAGTAATTCATAGGGTTAGAGTCAGGGCTCTGTGCAGGCCACTCACCAATTTTATTTGTCTTTATGGAGCTGGCGTTGTGCACAAAGCCAGCTCCATAAAATGTTTGGGGATGGCTCTACAAAGAGCCTTCCCCAAACTATTTCCATAAGACTAGAAGTCCATAAATATCTGAAATATTTTTGTATGGTGTAGCAATAACAATACAGTTCACTGGAAACACCTGGAAGCATTTATTTGGAGGGGAGTCTATTTTAATATAGTATATAAAAGTGCTGTTATTAAAATATACGGCTCTAGATTTATTTTACATGTGTTTATACGTATATGTTTATAACTCTTTTAAATTTAAACGTGTTGTACGTTGTTTCTGTTCCTAAGAGTGACAAAATAACAACGGTATGTGTCTCCACCAGCAATCAGTCATCTTCAGCATTTAATTTTCCTAGTGTGGGACAGAACATCAAAAGGTAAACAAACTGGTTACTAGACACATCACAGAGAGCTGTTTCAGACACTCTCATTATAATTTTCTTTTAATACTACTTTCTGTCTTTAGAACATGTATTATAAGGAATATTGGATTCTTTACTAGAAAATAATGAGTTTTAGAGGAAATAAGATCACTCTTCCCTAATCTATTATCTGCTACAATATTCCAGTTATAATATCTACAATTATATTTTATATATTTTCAACACAATCCACAACAGGGTAATATTTCCGTATATTTTTTACATTGGCAATGGATATTGGCTTTCCTACCATGGAGAAATATCTCTAAAATCTGTGATTTTGTGTGTAAAATCCCAATATTGAAATCACAATGTATGTTCGAAAACCCCCCCCTAAAAAAGTAATATTCACACAGCATGCAAGAAGCAATTGAGTCTTTAAACCGTGAGTCAAATTTGGAAACTTGCTTAATCCCTTAGCTTGTTAATAAATCAATAGTAATCATGGCAATGCACGGCTGAGGAATATTAAAAGGATTTGCCATGTGTGATTAATTGTTGTATTATTACAGTTGTTTGTGAATTAATACATGTGTTTTGGAGTTACAATCCTTCACATCATAAAACTTTATTTAAAGCAAGGGATTTACTGTATGTTAAGAGTTACAGTTAAATACTTGTCAAAAGAGAAAATATCTATATATGCAATGGTTGTAATTTACTATTGCTGTCACAAATCCACAAGGGATGTGCCACCTGGAGGAGCCCTACATGGATGTGCCACCGCCCACCGCATTTATAAAATTCTAGATTTAAGTGCAAATTACAGTACCTTTCAGTCTGAAAACATGATGAGCAGACCGGATTCCATCAGAGCTGACCAAAAGGAAGATTGAAGAGTAGCCACTCACATACATGGCAGTGAGGCCTCGATCTTACATCAACTTTTCAGTCCAGTGGTAGCTGGATTTTTTGTTAATTGTGCATATGTCCACTACTGTAAAAGATCAAAGCTCTGGTGCATAGACATTTGCTTGAGGCAACTGCTTGGTGTACATGCATGATATGCAGAGGAATTAAAGTGACATTAAACCCTCAGATTTTGTAACATAAAACAATACTGTAATGTGTACCTTACTGTAATCCATGGTCGTTTCCCTTCTCTTTGCTGCTCTTCCTTTTAAATCCTCATGTCTTCTCATGCTTGGGGAGAACTTCCCTTTTCAGCTCAGGGCCTCTTCCTGTAGTGCTGGCTCAGATTACAAACCCATACAAACGTATACACAGACACCGTGTATCCATTCCTGAGACAAGGCAGTCTGCTGCAAAACAGAAGTTCTGCCCAGCATGAGAACAGATACAGATTTAAAAGGAAGAGCAGCAAAGAGAAGGGAAACAACCATGGATTACAGTAAGGCACACATTACAGTATTGTTTTATGTTAAAAAATCTGAGGGTTTAATGTCACTTTAATAGAAGTTTCCATTACTACCCTTTTGTAACAGCTTTACCTCTGGCTGTTATTTTGCATATATAGTGATCCGTAACAAATATAGAATGAACTTAGGGAGGCAGAAATGGCAGCACTCATACTTCTCTTATGACTGACACATTTGGGAAGTCTGAGCTCTCATTGAACAATTATGAACTTTTGGTATGGCTTATAGTTGTTCTTTGTTCAAGCACTTCCAGACAAGTGAAATCTCACACATATATGAGTCCCCTACAATTTTGAGTAGTTCAATGTTACCTTTTTTTTGTTTTGTGTTTTTTTCTAATGGAAGCCTGGAGAAGGTTCATTTCCCTCCAGAGTGTGATGGTGGAGATTCTCCAAGTGAGTGTCTTCTTTCTATTTTTTGTCACATTTACATCTGTTTTTCTTTTAGGCAGAGTAAGAAACTATTGTTTTCAGCTGTGTGTGAAAGGAAATATGGCAGTAGGCATCACCTACATTTGCTATGTGTCAATTTAGGTGGGTATGTTTGCTGCCTAGACTCCTTTCTTACACCTACACTATAGTTAGGCAATACTGTAACTTCCTCACCGCACATGTTATGTTAAAAGTTGTAATAATGTTATGTTAATGGTTGTGAAAATCATAACAGGCTGATAGTAACCTTTTTTTTCATTTTTCAAAAGCTCTGCCACCGTTTAGGGCAGCAGGAGTTGGTTAAAATAATCTTGTGGCACCTCAGGATCTCAGCCCTTATACAAAGGCTGGGGATAGAGCCCCTTGAAAGCCAGCCTAATGTCCTCAATTTTAAGTTTTTTTAATTACATTTTTTAATTTAAAAATAACTTTTTTTTCCGTGTATTTTGAAGATTAAATATTTTACAATCACTTGTTTGTTGTCTTCCTTGTAGTTTAATTTTACAGTGCTTTACCTTTTGTAATACAGAAGGTTTGAGTGATTTTTATTTGGTAGATGATTATTCTGGTTTTTGTCTCTTTATCTTATTTTACATGACCAACTACATGAGTAGAGCATGTTCACTGCGCAACATGAGTTTTCCCTTTTCACTTTTCTTTAGTGGATGAGGTGAAGCTGTGCTTGCTCAAATCATCCAACCATGTCAGATCACATCAGACTGTCACTAGCATTACCACAAGAGTCGTTTTTTCCACCCATAACATAATTTTATTACTTGCATGACTTCCCCTTATCCCCTAATCCAACCTCCTAAAATATAATTCCTGTCTCACCAACTCATTCTCACCACACATCACAAACTTACTAACTGATATATCAGCGATGTCTCTTCACTTTTTTAAACTAATCTTTCGAAAACTGCGCTCATAATATCCCCCCCCGTGTCCCCTCCCCTGACTTCTCCTTTGAGACCAATAACACAATTATTAGTCCTTCTACACATGCTAGGTTGCTAGGTGTAATCCTGGACTCTGACCTCTCCTTAAGGCCCTAAATCCAATCACCAAATCCAGATCTTGCCGTCTTAATCTCTATAACATTTCCAAAATTCGTCCGTTCTTAGCAAATGACTCCACACAGCCAGTTACTCACTCTCTTGTCATCTCTCACCTCGACTACTGCAACTCCCTTTTCGTTGGCCTACCTCTACACGGTATATTCCACCTTCAGTCATAAATGCTGCTGCCAGACACATCCACTTCACTAACCACTCAGTGGCTGCCACCCCTCTCTGCCAATCCCTCCACTGGCTTCCAATAGTGCAACGCATAGAATTCAAAATACTAACAACATACAAATCCATCCACAACTCTGTCCCCAGCTACATCACCAACCTCATCTCAAAATATCACCCAAACCAGCCTTTACTACTCCCAAGACCTCCTGCTCCCTCATCACCTCCTCAGGTGAACTCTGAAAACTCACCATTTCAGGGAAGCCTATTCAACCTTCTCTTAAAAATTGTACAATTACTTCTTTAATCAGCTCATCCGTTACTGTTATTATCTTCCCTATCACTTGCCCCTCTTTAAAGATTGTAAGCTCTCGCAAACAGGGTCCCTCTAATTCTTTTGTATGGTATTGTATTGTAATTGCACTGTCTCTCAATATGTTGTAAATTGCTGCACAAACTGTTAGTGCTATATAAATCCTGCATAATAATAATAATAATAATAATAATACCTGTTGATCCTGTCAGTAAGTCTGTTATTTTTCAAATACCTTTAACGGACCAAGCTGTCCAGGAAAAGTGACAGTGACATTAACTTTTTTGGGCAACTTTCTCCGAGAACCTCTGCCACTCAGCTAAAAAGGTCTGGGACACAAGGCCCCCTTGAGTTTTGCCCATTGGCTAACAAAGACCTCTGTGAGGGCCCTGTTATGTTCGAAAAAGAAGCAGGGATTCTTGTTTGTGGATCCCCTGAGCCCCCTTGACAGTCCCTTCCCTGCGCTCATGGAAGGACTGTTTTGAGAGCTCACAGTTGGTGTTGTAATGCTAAATCCACTGGAATCTACTAAGGGCTTAAGTTTCTCCTCCCTGAATGGTGGGAACTGCCTCACCCTTTCTCCCTCTAATAGTCTTTATTGGTGGCATTTTGTTTTTTGCCTGATATTTTTTTTACAATAAAATAAAGGTATGCTTTTTAGCTGTTAGCAAAGGTACAGCGCAATGAGGTTGCAGTCTAGTGCTTTTTATAGGGTCCATGCTGATTGATTAATTAATTTGTTAGTTAAGGTTTTACATAACTCCCAATGTCCTTTGTGGGTTAATTAGCTGTGTTTGCTTAATGGTTTGAGAAGCTAGGCTTGTAGATATGATAATTTAAACAATCGTACACAATTCATAAAGAAAACTGTGTAACGTTATGCAAATAAAAGGATGACATGAAATAGGCCTAGATGTCGTAAACTTAATTTTTGTTCCTCGTGAAAACAAGGTAAATTTCATTTTGAAGTTAGAAATCATGCATGTGCATATCGGTGCTTTAAGGAAGCCTGTGTACAGGTGCACTCGCGGCTTACAAAAGCTGATGTTGATTTATGAAATGTTATAATAGGTTTAGCAGCTGCTGCTATGGCTGTGGAGAAGGAGGATACCATTTGTTTGGGGGTGTTAAGATGTGTCCATATAGAATATAAAATTATCTTCTTTTTCCCAATCAAGGGTAGCTCACAGGGCTCATGGCACCAAACAGACACCTATTGGACTACAGTTGCACACTGCTACATCATGGCCAAGCAGAGAACCCAACAAAGTAAAAGGGTCACTTAAAATTCATTTTTAAAATGAGTGATAGGGTTACTTTAGGTTTACACAAGTGCCAAGGTATAATGACCACAAAGAGTACACTGAGATATTAGATCATCAATAAAGGACTGTGTAGCCCTGTTTTTTGGGGGGAGGGGTAATGTATGATAACCCTCACCAATCAGCTACCGCAGCCCACCTGTAGGTAATGAGGGGATCTTGAGCCTCCGCAAAGTGGGAGAATGGGACTGTAATATAGCTGTAATGGCAGTGCCTCCACCCAACTGGTACTTGTAGTTTACAAGTGGGAACCCCAGACCCCCTTGTCCCTTGACATGTTGCTTTGAAAATTGCACGTGCATGAAGAATTATAGGCAGGAGGGTGAGGGAGCACAGGATACCCATTTGAAGTACATTAAAACACAATCCTTTAGTTTTATGTATAGTCTTCTCTCTTATAAAATCCCTCTTTCTGTATAACTTTACTGGCTGGACAATTAACATGTGAATTGACTCCTTTTCATTTTGTTTTGGGTAGAGTGGTGAACGAGGTTCTAGTATAAGCTCATACATTACATCCAGGCAGCATAGCAATGAGAAGGTTCCTGTGTTACTTCTCCAGACTTAGTCACTCACCATTCCTACGGGGGACAAGGGCAGCTGGGCTGCCTTAACCTCCCTGGCGGTATGATTTTTTCTATTTTTCTTCTTTTTTTTTTTGTTCTATTTTTTTTTACATTTGTTTCCAGGGAGGTTAAGACCTGTACTGTAGCACTCCATAGCAGCCAGTAACTTAGGGACACCTCCAAAGATAGGAGATCTCCACAGCTTCCTATACCCCCTAGTCAGTGGCGTAACTACCACCATATCGACCCACGCGGTCGCTATGGGGCGGGTGCAGAGGGGGGCCCGGTCATGGGGCGAGGGGCTCAGCAGTATAGGTGGAGGACGAGACCCAGCTGCTGCGGAGGAGACTGGGGCCCTCGGCCGTGGAAGAGGAGGCCGGGGCCCAGAGAATGAGACCGGGGCCCGGAACAGGATACCGGGGATCAGCAGCGAGGTGGAGGATGCCGGGAATCGGCGGCGAGGATGCCGGAGATTGGTGGCATTGGTGGAAGTGGAGGCCGGGATCGTCGGTGAGGAGGAAGAGGCTGGGACGCGGCGGTGGCTGACAGGTAGGAACAGCTGAGCTGCTTTACTGTTTTTTATTTAATGATATGCAGTTTTGGGGTTCCCAAAAATGTTCCCTGTGTTTGAGTCCCCGCACAGCCAGGAGGGCTGCAGCTGGCAGAAAACATGCACCCCTCATTGACCATTCCCAGCTGTTCCCCTCTCCGCCCTGCCTGCTACAGTTGGAGATGAGGGCCAGGATAGAGATGAGGGTCAGGATGGGGAGAATGTTCAGGAAGCTGAGGATGATCAGGATGATGATATGAGGATAGTCAGGATGGAGATGATGGTCAGGATAGTGAGAATTCCAAACAGTCTTATATGCCCCACACTTGTGACAGCTGATTAACCGACTTTCTCCCAAATAGGTATACCATAAAAAATTATCCTCGCACACCGTGCTGCTCCTTTAAGGACTAGGGGACCTTGACTCAATTTCTAAAACAAAAACACAGAGCGCCCCGACATGTGCAGGATAATTATTTTAATGGATAATGGATAAAAACATACAAGGATTGCAGTACAACAAGCGTATTACACCTTCGATCTGATATAAGAAATATCCCATAAGAAGTGTTTGACACGCCGATCAGCCAGCTGGCATGCCGCCTCACGGTTGAACTCCTGTGATTATGGCTAAATGTTGTACTGCAATCTTTGTGAGAATGTTTTTATTCATTATCCTTTAAAATAAAAAATGATCCTGCACATGTCGGGGAGCGCTTTGTTTTAGGATGGTGAGAATGGTCAGGAAGCCGAGGATTGTCAGGATAGTCAGAATGGAGATGATGGTCAGGATGGTGAGGATGGTCAGTATTGTCATGATGGCTAAGAGGTGAGAATGGTCAGGATGGTGGGGAGGTGAGGATGGTGAGAATGGTCAGGATAGTGAGGAGATGAGGATGGACAGGATGATGAGGAGGTGAGGATGGTGAGAATGGTCAGGATGGCGAGGAGATCAGGATGGTGAGGACAGTGAGAATGGTCAGGATCGTGATGATGGTCAGGAAGGTGAGAAGATGAGGATGGCTAGGGTGGTGAGGAGGTGAGGAAGAATGGTGAGAATGGTCAAGATGGTGAGGAGATGAGGATGGTCAGGATGGTGAGGAGATGAGGATGGTCAGGATGGTGAGGAGATGAGGATGGCCAGGATGGTGATGATAGAGATGATGGTCAGGGAGGTGAGGAGGTGAGGATTATAAGAATGATGAGGAGGCGAGGATGGTGATGATTATCAAGATGGCGCTAATAGTCAGGATGGTCCAAAGGATCGTGAGAAGCAGTGGTGTAACTACCTCCATAGCGACAGGAGCCCAGGGCAGAGGGGGGCCCGGTCAGGTGTAGGAGGCCAAAGCCCATGGGCGGTGGTGGAACCCAGGGCCCAGCAGTGCTGGTCCGGTGTGGCGGCTGAGTTGGAGGAGGAGGCTGGCCCCCGGAAATGGAGGAGGCCTGGGACAAGCAGCAAGTGGCTCGGGTCTGACAGGTAAGAGGAGTGCAGTGTGCAGGGAAAGGGACCCTGACCAGCCCACCTGAGACCCTGCAGAGCCCAACATAGAGAGTTTTTGGTGGGCTATGCAGGGTCACTCTCAGGTGGGCTACGCACAGTCTTTGGTATGTGTGGGTTCTCAAGTGGACTCTGCAGGGTCTCAGGGGGGCTCTGCAGGGTCTCTGGTGGGATTGTGTGGGGTATATGGTGGGCTCTGCAGTAGTGAGCATCAGAGTGATCTGTTCTTCAGAGCCAGCAGGAGCAGAGCTGAAGAGAAGGAGATGGACATGGTGCAGGCAAAAGATTGTGTTCTGAAGGTAGGTGCTTTTTCTTTTCTTTTTTTTTGGTGTGGGGGGTACACGGAACCATACACAACTTTGCTGTGGGGCCCTGTGATTTCTAGTTACGCCCCTGCCCCTAGTCCCTCAGACCTGGGGCCAAACTTGGTTGATTACAGATGCATCCTCTCAGGCTGAAGACCCTGGAGCAAAGAGGAGAATGTCAGGAAGTGCCTCAGATATTTAGTAGCTCTCCCAGCATGCACAGCAGCCTCCCTAGACCTGCTGCTTGACCAGGTATTAAACATCCTTAAAGGAGAACTATGGGGTTAGGGCTTTTGCCCATAGTTCTCCTTAGGGTAACGGGAGGATACAAACTAGCATCCTCCCGTCACCCTAAGCTCAGTATACCGCGAGCTGCGTCTATACTGAGACGCCGCAGCTGAAGCGGATCCCGACAATTATGTCTGGATCCGCCCAGCTGCGTGAGTGACAGCTGGCTCTGCCTATCTACAGGCAAAGCCAGCTGTACCCGCCCCCTCTTCCGTCCGTTCAGCGCTGGAGGATCGGAGCGGAGAGGGGGGATCCAGCCACTCCCCTGTCACGGCAGAGAGCTGTGACAGGATCGAGAAGTGAGCGAACGCCGGTATGTGTTCGCTCACTTCCGGATCTACTGAGCTGACCTGTGACAGTCTCATTGTCACAGGTTGGCTAGAACTATGAGGTGAGTGAAAAGCACTCACCTCATAGTTCTCCTTTAATGTAAAGTATTATATTTAGCAAACCCTGCTGGAGAACACTCAACACAGCAGGTGATTGAGAATAATCCCTGCACACTTAGAGAATACAAGCCAGCGCACAGCTAAGCCGACTAATGTTACACTAGCAGATCAAAACATAGGAGGAGAATTTAGAAAAATACTGCATCCCTACAACTGTTTTTCTCCACCTTTATTTGGATGATTTCAGCAAAGAGTTGTCTGTGTGGATCAGAACATACCATTCACTTTTTATTGAGCCTAAAAGTAAACAGGAATTATCAGAAACATCTTTATAAAATCAAATCAAAAAGCAATATTTTTCCTAATACAGATATATTTTAAAAAAACTTGAATCCATGTATTTTCAAAACGTTGCATTCATTTACAAGGAGCCATAAATGATGCGATGCGATAACAAAACATGCATGGATCAAATATTTTGAACAAAACTGCTAATGCCTGGTGATCTCACTAGTTCATTTTCAAATGCCTTGTACTACAATGTATAAAGAGCCAGTGTAATAAACATTCACTGAAATATTGACTTGTAGCCCCATCACCTTTTGTGAGGTGGCTACTAGAAATGTAGTGATTGCGAGGGCTGTAGACAGTCTGGCTGGATTATAGTTGGCATTTATCTGGTTAATTCCAGGTGTCTGGCAATGGCTCTACCTGCCTGGGTGGAGAGTGACACTGCTGTACTGTGGGACAGCCAATGAGGGACACTGAGAGTGTAAGTACAGTAGAGCAGTCAATCAATGGGTTTCCCTCAACCAGTGTTGCATATACTAGAGGTAATTGCCATGTGCTCAGTCCAATTCTAGTTCAGGACAAACCATGGGTTAGTCAAGGGCTGGATGCTGCCCAGCTTAGCCACCCCCCAGGCTAGGCTAGGGGGTGGGCAGAAACTGGAGTGCGGGAAGAGTTTCACTAGGCCCCAAGGATGGAGGAGGCCTGTGCTGTTGTCAGAGGAGGAGAACCAGGGAAGCTGATGGCTGCTGGAGGTGCCTGTAAAATAGAGGACCTCAGGAGCAAATCTGGTGTATCTCCTGCTGAGGATCTGTGCTCACCCCTGCTCATCTGCTACCTCATTTACTATTCACTGTGCTGCAAACGGATCTACTCTGAGATGCTAAAAGGTCTGGTGAGTCTGGAGTCTGGATGTCTAGAACTCCTATACCCTCTCTCCCCAGGGTGAAGAAGTTAATAATAACATTAACTTCTTAAAGTTATTCAGCATTGCATTACTGGAGTGGGCACTAGAAGAGGGCAGTTAAATGCTATTGGGGCAGCTGAAGATCAAAACCTTTAGACAACTAGTGATGACCTTGGTTATTCTGGCAGCTTCTTCAGGGGTGAGCGCTACAGACTGATAAGTTAATATGAATTTCACAAATAATACAATTGTGATGCATGTACAAGTAATGGGAGGTGCTGTTGTCACTGGGACTGGAATGCACAGAAAGCTATAAAACACTGTAGGAAATTCTATCTATTCCCTCAGTTTATTTCTTCCTATTTCCCACGCTACTAAAAAGGTGGGGGGTTTTTTATCTGTGAGGAAAAAGCAGGATCCAGGCAATAAGAAATGCTTAGCAGAAGATCTAACCATTCACCGCTCTACCCAAAACAAAATAAAATTTTTGTGAATTGGGTATTAAGCATGCCTTTCAATATATGTGATCATCTTCATTATTGAATGAAACAAGAACAGTTGTATATCTACTATTCTCTGTTGCAACCGTTTTACCAAATAGCAGATGGGTTTTAAGTAAATGTCTTCTGTGCCACTTTATACGCCCAAAATATGTATGTACTTCATATGGATCACTCAAATCATTTACTTTTGTGATTTCCACTTAAAAACAAACCTTTTAATTTTACTAATTATCAGCGGATGTCTTGTCTCATCACTGTGTTGATGACATGTATGTGCATATGTAGGCCAGATGTCCTTACTTGAAATATGTCATTGTGCATTTACTACTAATGAGAATCCCAGATAAGGTGATACATTATAGGACAACTAGGACTTGTCAGTAGCTGCATGTAGTTGTATAATAAATATCAACGTTGCAGTACTTTAAAAATAAATTCCTTCCTCATCCCACTCTCCTTTTATAATCTGTTGAGAATCCATTTTAATTTGTGAGCATATGTTGAAAGATGCATCCCTTTCCATTCCACATCAAATATTTACTGGATCCACTTAAAACGTAATTTTGCCTGGAAATTTTCACAAGCTGAGCATCAAATAGCTCTATCTATGAACAGAATATATTATAATACCTTTCTATTTCCAAGATCATATTTGTCAAAATATGTTGATGTTAGACTATATTTATCAACTGTGTTCCCTCTTCATGACCCAACACTTCCCCAAATCAATATGTAATAAATTTGACATGACATATAAACCATCTGTTGCCATCTGCTTTACCCACTTCTGATAGACTCCAGTTCTAGACCCTGTAGAAATAAAAATAAATATTCTTCAATAAACATCATTCTGTTATTTCATTTGGGATTGCATGACGAAAATGTCTTCTTTCAAAAGAACATGTTTTAAGTTTCTAATCTCAGAGAGTTTCAGGAATAAATGTTTTATCCCATCTCTGTGACATTTCTATCTGCAGCAGTAGGGTTTAAAAACATGATATTCTATGCTTTATTTTGAAATACCATGTTGATGTCCTCAAGCATAAACAATTTGTGCCAATTAAATATTTTAGTATAAGCATTGCAGCTGGTAAAATAGCAAAAACAAATTTACAGAAGCTAAAATTCAGCATACATCATATTTTCAAAAAGCTTAAACTCAACAATGCATATAAGGGCTCCTAATTTAATTGCATCATGTAGAGAAAATGCATAAATAATTGTGGACCAACTGAGAGGTTTATGACAATATTGTCAGTTGTTAATGGGAGAGTGGGATGAGGATATTCGGAACTGTGTGTTACATATCATAAGTAATAAAAGCATATCAAATTCTTAGGTGCATTTTTAATACCTTCTTCCTTTATGTTTTTCATAATTGTAACTTAATAACAGGACTTTGCAAAAAAATACAAGTATGACTATTAGCACAATCAGCACATTTAAAAACCAACTAGGGATATTCCCGGACAGCCGCTGAAAGTAAACAAAGGAGCAGGGTTGCTGGCTGCCGTGGCCAATTTTAGTCAATGACAACAGCCCACATTTACATCCCTTTGTTTACATTCAGCTCCAGGACTGTGAGCTGTCATTTGTGGTGAGCTTTTAAGCATAGCTGAACAACATGATTGACAATGGATCACAGGACCTTTTTTGACAAACTTGTCAGTGTCTTTATTTCCATTTTCCTTTATTTGTGATTTTCATGTTTGATCATGCAGCATATGCTGCAAATGACACTCAGCAGATGTGAATTTTGACCAAAAATTCCTCTTGTGCTCACATTGTGGTTCAATCTAGGTATGGTTATATTATCACTTGCAGTAACAATGTGGAAGCTAGTATGAAGAAGCAAAGAGAATTTGTTTAGCTGTCTTTGTAGTGTACATTTATTGTCCTCAGTGCTTTTTGCTATTCCCAGCCAGTGCTAAAAGTAACACTATATGCATGAAATGGGGTTTATACAGTTTACATGCCTAAAATGGGGTTTACACACTGTCAGCACCCTTCTGCCTGGCATCCCTTGATCAGCTGATCGAAGGGGCCAGTTGGAGAATTCTCAGCTGAATGGAGCTAGCAGTCAATAAGTTGCAGGCTCCATTCGGGCATTGTGACAGTGGTGCCAGCCATTGTCAGAATACAATACAAACAGCATGGGGTTCATCCATCAACGCTTGTAAGAATTAATGAAGGAATCTGTTCTATTTTCGATAATGAAAAATAGAAACGTGTATACCTGGCTTTACGCGACTTAATGCAGTCTTCCTCAGGCTGTAAAAATTCCAGAGTTCTCCTCAGCAAAAAAAGTGACAAGACAGCTGAGCTTTGTTGTTCTGCAAAAAAAAAAACCTCAGTTTTAAAAAGTTTGTATTAGGCTTACAGAATAATTGTGTGTGGGAGCACTAACTCAGGCAATTATATAAATATTGCAATAGTTATTAATTCTACTGCAACTACTGGGGGTTTTATTTCTTTTTACTAGGGATGCATCGATACCGATGCACCGGTGGCGATACTGTGCATTTTCACGAGTACGCGTGAAAATGACCCAATACCAAAAAATTATACCGGTACATTCATTTTTCAAATGAAAGCAGCTGCCTTAGGGCCGGCGCTTGCTGGGGACCTAGCGACATCCTTTTTTGGGAACTACTCTCCGCCTGTTCATAGTGCTTCTGCCTGCCCAGCACAGTGTACATAGCAATACATGTACTTTTACTCTGCATTGCTCTATAAGGTATTGCTGGGATTTGTAGTCCTCTATAGCTGATAGTATATTAATAATATCAGCTATAGAGAACTTCAAATCCCAGTAATACCTTATAGAGCAATGCAGAATCGTGCCGGCTATAGAGGACTACAAATCCCTGCAATACATCATACAGCAATGCAGAATAATACCATTATTCTGCATTGCTGTATAATAACCTGCAGGGATTTGTAGTCCTCTATAGCTGATGGTATTTTTCTGCATTGCTGTATAATAACCTGTATAATGTATTAGGTTATTATTAATGTTTAGTTTACTCTCTGTGTTGTTGATATTGCAATGTGTACTTTAGATCAGCCATTGTTTATTGCAGCATCTCCTGTGGCTGATCTGTGATCTTTATTCCCCCACTGAGTAGGGGTGACATACCTTGGGAGTAGGGGTGTTCACTTTCCTGGTTGGGTAACAGCTTGTTTTATTTATAGGTGAAAGAAATGGTTAATAAGTTAACCAGAGATGATTAGGGTTAACCAATACATTAAAAAAAACTTGTTAAGTTTCTTGAAGTGATGTTATGTGCAGATCAAAAGTCCTACCCTTGCTCCATGAATAAATAAAATAGTAAATGCTATGAAGCAATACGTTGATATATTCTATCTGCAAGTGTCATTGTACATGAGAGTAACAGCATTTTGATAGCTGCTCCTAATGTGTATTTAAAAGCTATTACTGGCTGTTATTTTGACACCCAGTAATTGCCGATAATAGAGGAGGGAAAAGCTGTGGCAGTGGGAGAGGAGTTGGATGTAAGAGATGCATCCTAAAATACTTTGTTGAGGTTTATGTTCAAAATCCTCAAGTTGTTAATTAGTACAAAGATGATTTTAATGGACTTGAACAGTTTCCTAAATAGCAATACAAAAGCCAGGAGGCTAAAGTATTAAGGCCAACAGTGCATACTACTTACAGAGTTCCAGAAGAACTGAAACAAAGACTTGCAATTGAGCTTAACAGGATGGAAAAGCAAGCTATAATTATCAAAAGTGAGGAGCTCAAAGAATGGGTTAAATTTAATGGTTGCAGTTGAAAAACCATGCAGAGATAAGCTGTGGATTTGTCTAAAAATGCCCAGCAGAAAATTCAGGTCAAGGTTTATTAAAAAGTTGCCAGTTTCTAGTACTAGGCAAATATTAATGCATAATTGTATGCTTATATAAGCTGTCCAGTGCTTGATTAAACCTAGTCAACTATAAATATTGACAAAATCTAAATATTTTTGAGTAATTCAGAATCTACTGAAAACTCACTCTAAATATGTGAAATATTTTATAATATAGGGTCCTTACATAGTTGTTGGGTTGATCAGGTAAACAGCTTTATTTAGGTTTCTGTTATCCATTATCCCTCATACATCACACTATAAATAACTCAGTCAATGATGAATTTGTGAATCAATCAATCAGAAATGTAATTCAAGTTTTACTTTTTGCAGAAAAATATGTAAGCACAAAGTTAACTGAGACAAGAGGCTTATGAACAAAGTGGCATGTACTACATGGAGAGGAACATCTTAAACTTCCTGTAAGTAATATAAATATTGTAACTAGGATCATGTGTACTAGCAAGGTTGAAAGGTTTGCTCAGTGCAGTGTGCCACATGTATACACAAATGAGGCAAAATCTCCAGGATAAATACCACTGTAACAGGTGTGAGGAGGTTCTCCTCGTGGATGCTCACATCAGAGATCTTGAACAGTCAATTGACAACCTAGAGAGGAGTCATTTGCTCACTGAGCAGACAGGTAATGGGATTAACATGGAGGGTGGAGGGGTAAGTAAGGATGATCAGATAGGAAGCTGGGTTACTGTAGCTAGAGGGAGTGGCAGGGTCTCACAAAAAATGAAGGTCAGTCCTGTGTTTGAGCACCCAAGCAAATTTCCTAAATTAAGATATGTGAGTGGCAAACTCAGTGGTGGAAAACCTAGGTGTCACTGCCACCTACAATAGCCGAGAGAGCATTTCATCTAATAAGGATGGTGGGGATAATGCAGGAAGGTCTAGACCAGTGGTTCTCAACCTGTGGGTCGGGACCCCCTCGGGGGTCGAATGACGATTTGCCAGGGGTCGCCTAGTGGCTCTCGGCCGCCGGGAGAGAAATACTTTCTCCCGGAAAGGTCGGGACCTTTCTCTGCTCTGTTTTTTTTTTTTAATCGGGAGCCGCCGTAAGTCAAAAAAAAACCCCCCACCATAGGAATGCATAGCTAGATTCCTATTGGCTATTTCACTTTGCAAAAGCCAATACCAAACTAGCTATTGCACCCGCCCTCTGATGCTGCCAATCAGCAGAGGGGGACCTGAAGTTCTCCATCTGGTCCCCTTCTAGTGATTGACAGCAGCAGAGGGTGGGTGCAATATGTATGTATTCAAGCAAAAAAATATGTAAAACACACCTCTAGCTATGCATTTCATTTTCCCGGTCCGTAGTTGCAGAGATCGGGAAACGTCTCAGTGCCTGTGATTGGCACTGTGCGCTTTCAGCTTCCTGGCGGGCTTGGCACGTGGAGCTGCGAACACGCCCGAGCCCATCCCTATCAGTGACAGTACTGCGGAGTATGTACCTCATACGTTATATAGCCACACACTTTAAATCCAATTCTTCTAGTTCCAGCTGCAGAGCCCGGCCCTGTCTTTGCCTATAGCAGTAGTTCTCAACCTGTGGGTTGCTGTGCAAGGTGAGAGTCCTCCTCAGCTCTCTCCTAGCGCAGCAGTGTCAGTTCTCCTGCCACACCTCCAGATGTCACTGCAGCAGCCGCGTCATCCCTAAATTTTACCTTTGGGGGTCACCACAACTTGGCAAATGTTACCAAGGGGTGCCGGCCCTAGAAAGGTTTTGAACCACTGGTCTAGACAGTTGGTGGCAATAGGGGATTCTATAATCTGGTGGACAAAACCATTTGTTGCCTCAATTGTGAATAACCCCCTTAGACCTGGAGGAAATATTGTCATCCAGGAACACAAAACAGAAATGGTAATGTTTTAAATTGACTCTTTGCAAACACACTGCAAAATACATTTCTATGAGCAATACATTTAAAAGACTAAAAGAAAAACCTTTAAGTTATGTCCAATGTTAAAAAAGCCATTAAAAAAAATAAGAAAAGGGCATTTAAAAATAAAAAAATGAAAGAACAATTTCATAATTTCAAAGTTACAAAGAATATAACACAATATGAAAAAGGATATCAAGATTGCAAAAATCCAAAATGTATGACTGGTTGCAAAAGAGAGTACAACAAACTACAATTTAAAAAAATATATATTAATAGTAAAAAGATCAGGTCTGAGCACGTGGGCCCCTTACTAGGAATAGTCCGAGTGTTCGATTCGAGCATGAGTTCGAATCGAACATTCGCCGTTCGAGCGTTTGCCGAAGGCCGAACTTTATGGGACGTTCACGGTTTGTTCGACTGTGGCCGTTCCATATTGCAAAATGCCTTCCGAAGCTCTACTTCGGTAAAGACTTTGCCCAATCAGAGCTCAGTATTAAATTAGAGCCATGATTGGGCAAAGTCATAATGACTCTGCCCAATCATGGCTCGCCTATCAGATGTCGGTAAACTACACAATTGGGCGAAGCTAGCTGTCACCGCTAGCTCCACCCAATTGTGTATGTTTTGCCGGCATCTGTCAAAATGCCATTATGCGGCGGTAATCGGCGAGGAGCGGACGGGACGGCGGCCAGCGTTTTTTTTTTTTTACTATTTCTCTTTATTTTTTATTTTGGCTTCATTGTGGACATTGCTGGATGCCGTGATTGACCCTGAATTACGTCGGTGGATCCATTTTTTATTTTTTTTTTTAAATAAAAGACTTGTCAAAAACATGTCTTTTGTCTTTTTTTCATTTAAAAGATTTCATCAAAAGTCTGGACTTTTTAACAACTATTTTATTTAACCCTTTAGTGAATGGGTAGAGGTACAAGTACCCCTTACTCATTCATAAGGGAGGGGGGCGGCATCTGGTTGCCCCCTTAATTAGAGGGGTACCCCGATGCAGGCCTATGCTCGGATCAAGGATCTGGTATGGACTTTTAGGGGGGACCCCATTTCCCCCCCCAATTATTGGGGGTGGGGTCCCTCCTTAAAGTTGCTACCAGACTTTAAGGGCCTGGTATGACTTTGAGGGGGAACCCCACACACTTTTTTAGTTTTTTTGTACATGGGGTCCCTCCTAAATATTCCTACCAGACCTTAAGAGCCTGGTATGACTTTTAGGGGGAACACTACACCGTTTTTTTTTAAATGTGTCCCTCCTAACTTTTCTACCAGACCTAAAGGGTCTGGTATTGTTTGGGAGCTGGAACTGCACACTTTAGGAGTAAAAAAATAAGGTTCTATACATCGTACAGATCCACCACTTCACAGGCAGCTTAAGGGGACCCACCCGGCACGATATTTGAAGGAATTTTTATTCTTACCCTTTAAGTGATGTTAAAATCACTGCTCCTTTTAAAACGTTTTTGTGTGTGTGTTTTTTTGTCATTTTGTCATCTGTCCCCCAGGGCAGTACCCGGACCCCCATACACCTTTTATGGTCGATAACTTGCATATAAGCCCTCTTAAAGGGGACATTAATTTTCGAACGTTTGACCCCGATTGACTTGCATTAGGTTTGAGTTCATATTCAAACTTTTCGGCCATTCGAATGTTCGAATACGAACCGAACATGGGGGTGTTCGGCCCATCACTACCCCTTACAAGATAACTCAGAATTGGTGACTAGGGACAAAGAGAAGGCACATCTATTAAATAATTTTTTCAGCTATATATATATCAAGGAAAATAGTGTAACTCAAGTTTAGAATGGGGAAAGTAGTCCTACAGTCTCAAATTACAGATTATAGGTGCTTTGTTCACCCTAACTGTATAATTTCAAAGCCATTGTATCTAATTTTTAGAGACTCTCTAATGACTGGCTTGGTACCAATGGATTGGCGCAAGGCCAATGTGGTACATCCTGTATATTTAAAAAGGGATCAAAGTTTTTACCACGTAATTACAGACCTGTAATTAATAGTTGAGACGATACTTGAAAGTTTGATCAAGGATCACATGCAATTATTTTTGCTTGGAAATAATATCATAGGTGATAGTCAGTAGGGATTCACAAGACAGAAGTTGTCAAACAAACCTGCTTTCTTTTTATGAGGAAATGGGTAATAAATTGGGCAGAGCAATGGCTGTGGATACAGTATACTTGGACTTTGCAAAAGCATTTGACACAGTTCCCCACATGTGGCTAATGTATAAGTTAAGGTCAGTAGGTATAGAGAATTCTATCTGTAATTGGGTAGAAAACTGGCTTAAGCACCGTAGTCAGAGAGTGATTCATCCTCTAAATGGTCTGAAGTTGTTAGCGGTGTCCCCCAAGGTACAGTGTTGGGCCCCTAACTGTTTAATACTGTAGTGGAAAACAGTCCATCTTACAAGCAGATCTAAATGCACTGTGTGATTGGGCATCTATTTGACAAATGAGGTTTATTTCTGATAAATGTAAAGTTCTGCACTTGGGGACTAAAAACATGCATGCATCATACACTCTAGGGGGAGTATGTTTGGGGAAGTCAGTGTTGGAGAAAGATTTGGGTGTTCTGGTAGATCATAGACTTAATAATAGCATGCAAGCAGAATACTTTCTTGTATTAAGAGGGGTATAGACTCCAGAGATAGAGACATAATCCTGCCCCTGCACAAATCATTAGTAAGACCTCATCTGGAATATGCAATTCAGTTTTGGGCACCAGTTCACAAAAAGGATGTTGTGGAACTGGAGAGAGTGAAGAGAAGGGCAACTAAACTCATAAGAGGCATGGAGGAGCTCAGCTATGAGAAAAGATCAACTGACCTGAATTTGTTCTCTGTGGAGAATAGGCAATTAAGGGGGGACATGATCAGCATCTATAAATACATAAATGGTACATATAGTGGGCTTGATGCACAAGTTATTCACTCTATGGTCACTGCAAAGGACAAGGGGGCACTCTTTGCATCTGGAAATTACAAGTTGACCTGAATACACTGTTTGATTGGGCAAATATTTGGCAAATTAGGCTTAATGTTGACAAATGTAAAGTTATGCACTTGGGGGCTAAACACATGCATGTGTCATACACTCTAGGCGGAGTACAATGGGGAGTCAATAAACAAGAAAGATCTAGGTGTTCTGTAGACCATAGAATTAATAATATCATGCAATTCCAAGCTGCAGTTTCGAAAGCAAGTAAAATATTTTCTTGTAATAAAAGAGGTTTAGACTCCAAATAGAGTGAGACATGATCTTGCCCCCTGTACAAGGCAGTAGTAAGACCTCATCTGGAATATGCAGTCCAGTTTTGAGAACCAGTTCACCAAAAGGTTGTTGTGAAACTGGGGAAAGTGCAGAGAAGGGCATCCAAACTGATAAAGACATGGAGGACCTCGGCTATGAGGAAAGATTAAATTAACTGAATTTGTTCCCTCTTGAAAAAAGGTGATTACGTGTGGACATGATCACCATACTGTATATACATACATGCTGTAAATGGTCCATAGAGTGAACTTGGGGCAAAACTATATATTTTAGGGTCATGGCAAAGGACAAATGGGCACTCTTCTGCCGGAGGTTCGGCTCTGCCGATCCAGATGTTGGATCGGCTGAGTCGAACTCCTTCTGCACTTCGGGTCGGCCGAACCCGGAGATTTTAAAATAAGGAAAAATCTGATTGCCTTAGAAGTTCAGGAAGGATTTTTTTTCTCCAAATTGGACCATGTTTTTATAAGGGTTTGTTTTTTCTCTCTCTGGATCAGCTCTTGGTATTTGTGGGCATAGGGTTCTGTTTATAGAGGTTTTCTATTTATTTATTTATTTTCTCTCTCTTTTGGTTGAACTCGGTGGACTCGATGGTGTCATTTTTTAACTTCACTACGTTACAGCAGTTTGCCACAACAGTTCTATACATACTTTGGGGTTGAATTGAAATAATTTGTTGCTGTATGACACACTTCCCCTTACAATTATAACAAAAATCAGAGCCCCTTAGTGATTTTTATTTATATGTAGTATGTCCCTGTGTTTATTTTTGCAGGTTATTTTGTTGTGATTGTATGCTATTTGGGTTGTTATTGCATAGTCTAATAAAAGACAGAATGTATACCCAGGAAATAATCTTATGGTTATTCTAGTTGATCGTATTCTCCTTATTTTTTTTCTTTATTTCAAAATAATTTATGGGATTTTTAAGCTGTTCCTTTTATTTGCACCCCATCCTATAGTATACATGATAGTCGTAATAAAATATTTACAGCAATGCATCGACAAGAGTGCTCCTTCACCTAAGCCACATTCACATTTTTACTTCTTCAGATTTATGGGGATGTGCAACAACTGTGGAATTGGAATGTAATAAAGGAAATAAATATCTGTGGACAAGTTAATATACTGTTTACATAATAAGTATAGCTTCCTAATCAATAGTCATCAAAAACGCCATGCCAAATGTAAAAACACTTTACTATTTTCTAATTTGCTATGAGGTTTAAAAAAAACAGATTTAATAAAAATGGAAAATACTAGGATGAAACATTGATATAATACTATTATCTACTGATAGTTTTTTTTCTAGAAATAGTGTTCTGAAAATTATATGTTAGAAACCTTCGACTGAAAATTAATTTTAACTTACAAATGTCACTACAATACAATGTAATACTTTACAGATGGCTGCAAAACCTAAGAAATTGACCATTTAGGTGAGAAAAATGATAATACAAGTTAAGAATGTAATTTTTACTCCACAAATTATAATAAGACAGTAGGCACTATGCTTGAGAGAAATCACTGTGAATAGTGTGAGCTGGGACAGTAAAATCGTGAGTCTTGAACAGCACAAAGCAGTATAAAGCAGTGTACAGCAGTATACGAGCAGTATAAAGGGGACTGCCCTGCAGCATGTGGAAAAAACGTGGTATAATCCAGATGAGGGCAGAGGCTTCTTTGCCCCCCCAGTCAAAAGTAAGCTCAAGCTCTGCAGATAGCACCTATGTAGCTGCTGCAGCTATGGATGATTCAGTTCCTCCCAAAGATGGCTCCTACCCCATACAGAGATACAGGATAATATGCAAGATCTGTTGGACAAATTTCATTTGATATTTCAACAAGGCTTAGAAAACGTGACTAAAGATATAACTGATCAGCTTACTAAAGAGATACGTGACTTGGGTAACAGGATATCATTATTGAAGCACAGGATGGATGATGCAACTAATCTACTAGAGGGGGATGAGGAGGATATTGAGTCCATAAGATCTTATATTACAGAGTTGTATGATAAAATTGATGATGCAGAGAACTAGGAAAGACGTTCAAACTTAAGGATTCAGGGGATGCCAGGATCTGTTGTAGATGTGCCTGTCACTGTGACAGCTATATTCCAAGAGCTGGCACCAGATCTCTCCAAGGATAGACTTGAGTTTGTTAGAACCATAGGGCCCTGACAGAAAATAGAAGGCCCCCTATGGGATATCAGTGTAAAACTACATTCTTTTCAATCTCCAAGTAGCTAGGGAAAAGGAGTTATTAATGTATCAAGGTTACAACCATCAGTTATTTGAATACCTAACTCCGACTAGCATTCAGAAGCGTAGGAGTTTTAAACCATTTGTTGCAGTCTTACAGATTCAGTATCATTAGGTTTTCTGTTTAGGCTGTGTTTTGCTTATAATGGCAAACAATATGCCCCTGCTACTCTGGAGGCAGCAAGGAAACTTTTTTGACTCGCTGTGCCTCATGAAAGAAGCTTCTGTTGAGAGGCCTTAAGACAATGAGAAAAGCAAGCAAGGCTCTCTGCATTCCCAACTGATACTATTGAAGAATGGCTCCATAAAGGCTCAAAAAACTATGGGAGAAAGTGGGGGGAAAAAAGAACAATAGGACATGATAAATAGTGGTTGCCCCACTGTCTCCCTTCTCTTCACTGGAGTCACTAGGGTTTAATGAAAAATTATATTTATTTACATTTATGTTCAACTGTAAAGCTTTTATTGTAGTAAAAATATGTACGCCTGAGCAAATTGTTAAGAGGAAAAATATTTTTCTTTAACAAATTTCTCCCTTGCTAGTTTTAGTAAGTGGAGGTAAATGTATAAATGTTTGCAATCTGAAAGGGATTGTGGTTGGTTGAAGGATCAAAATATTAAAATGGTGAGGCATTGCACTATGTTATAACTGATATTGATAATTATACACAATGGAGGATTATAAAATAAAGTTTTTTTTTGGGGTGATCACTGGGGTACTGGGGATATGTGTTAGTGTCATTAATAAGAGATTAACTTGGATGTGTATGGTGTATCATGGAGGATATTATTTGTTAGAGTTTCATGATAGTAGGTGGCAAGGTGGTTGGTGACACAAATACCCCTCACAAGATTTAGTGTGGTAAAAAAAAGGTTATTAAGAGCATTGATGATGGGATATACTGTAATTTATAATGTAAGATGTTTTATCTATCCTTTTTTTTTAGAAAGAGCCCACAATGAGTCCAGTTTGGGTGGACTGGGGGCACCTAGGTGGGGAAAAAGTAGTGCACGGGTACCCCATTGATAAAAGATTTTATGAATAGAGAATCATTGGTTTTTTGAGGATAGTTAGTACACATAACATTTGTAAATTAATCAAGTGGTATTTCTGGTAGGAATGGGGAAAACTCTTTTAATGTTTGTATTTTCAAAATTGGTTTTGTGCTGCACGAATGAGGGAGACACTGTGACTCTGCGATCGCAAACAATTCACTTAGAGTTGACGCCATACATTGATGGTCTGGAGCTATTCTCCCGGATCGATGGATTTATAAAATGTAGGGAATGTGGTTGGGTTAAAGTGTCTGAGGTTGCATGAATGGGCTTTTTCTTCTCTCCTCTCTCCTCTTTTTGCAAAGCTCAATAGGCAATATACAGCTAAAAGGGCACTCCAATAGTCATTGAAGATATACTGGTGGCATCGAGCTTGATGGATAAAAAACAGGAGCATTTATAACAGGAATTACATTTTTTTTTTAAGAGAATGGAATATTGGTGGTGTGGGAAGAAAATAATGGATCATCTATATGAAAGCAAAATAATTTTTTGTGATCTGTGGTTGATTTGGCAGAATTGTATATGGCATCAGTGTATAGTATTGGAATTTTTACGTTCATGTTTAACTGTGTTATTTTGACACAGAATTATGGATAGAAAATAAATGTGCATGAGAATATAGATGTTTGTGGAAATCTACTTCTAGGTGGAAATATACCACAGTAAAGCTATATCCACCTTATATTCCAAAGCCAACATTGAACATTAGATTTTGGATGACAGGTACAATGGAGCACTTTCAGGGGAACTGCCCCCTTAGTTTAACATATAAGTTGAAGCTCTGCTGATTTTTATCACGTGATTTGGTATTCTTTGCAAAATGACATTTCCACCAAGCTAAGTGAACTTCTCCTGCAAAGTGCAAATTATCTTGCCTTCAGTAATTCCTCATTTGCCTAAGACCTCATCTTGAATATGCAGTTCAGTTTTGGGCAATAGGTCCCTAAAAATATATTTCTGAAATAGAGAGCTTGCAAAGATGGGCAACACAATTAATAAGGGACATACACAACCTCAGCTATGAGGAAAGAGTAACTCCGCCCATTTGTTTTTATGACATGCAAGTTCTTTCCTCGAATGGCATGTAAACAAATAGGAGGGGCGAGTCATGATGTCACGGGACTAGCTCCCCTCATTTGTTTACACGCCATTTATGGATAGTGAGCTGGCCTGTAATGAAAACAAATGGAAGGAATGAGTTGTGAAATCACAACTTGTTCCTCCCATTTGTTTACATTTGGCCTGGATCTGTCATTTTGCATCGGGTGTTCGACGCCAGTGGACCGTGAGTCAGTGGGCATCGTTCATCACGATTGACAAGGATTACATCACTGGACGATGTGTTGACCTTTGGATTGCATTGTTAGACATTTTTTTTTTGGAGGTAGGGGTTATTTTATTTTACTAAAACTTGTCAAAAAATGACTTTTATTTTTTGTTAAAATAAAGGACTAATTATAACAATAACGCCTTGCTCATTCACAAGGGGGGCATCTGAGTGGCCCCTTCATGAAAGGGGGCAGCCAGATGCAGATAAGCCTCCCCGCTCCCGGTCCCCACAACCACTGGGCCAGTGTTTTAGGGAAGGGGCCCTCGTCCTCAGCGGCATGGGTACAGGGTGCTTTTCCATCCCCCCCGCCCCCCAAAAAAAGCACCCTCTATTTATTATGTTTGTTTGTTTTATTCTTTTTTTTTTTACACCATTGCAGGGATTCAGTCTGCTTTGGTGGACCATTCTCCCCACTCCGGGTGTTTGTTTGGCTTTGCTGAAGCGTGTTCGTTTGGCTCAGCTGTTTACTTCAGCTGCCTTTGGCTGCAGTACGCGCTATTGAGAATAGCGTATACAGCAGCCCTTCGGTACAGCTGAACCAAAGGGTACCTGCAGCTGAAGCGAGTCGAAGGATTAGCCGAACGGTTGGCTAAATCCTTCGGCTCTTTAGTGATTAACCCCCTATGTATCTTTCAACCAGAGGCTAAACATAGTTTCCCTTTTGATTGTATTTTTTACCACATAGGGGTCTATTCACTAAGCTGCCGTAGGCAGCCGAGTGAATGACCGACCTGAAGTGAAGTGAGTCGAACACTGTTCAGCTATTAACTTCAGGCTGGTACGGCTGATTTCAGCCGTACATCTGCTGAAATCAGCCGTACATCGGCTTGCTTCACGTGGCTCCGGGTCGGCCGAACATGCTCAGCATGTTCGGCGGACCCTGTCAGGATCCAGAGCACCCCCAGGTGGTGCTGGAGCCAGGTCCTGCAGTTCCTGTGCTCGCCTGCGGGTGTCCAGCAGCCAGGGACTGTAAGGAACCTGCAGCTCCAGTACTCACCTGCGGGTGTGCCCCAGCTGTGATGGATCATCCCATCACCTGGTGCTTCCTCGGAGGGTATTTAGGCCCTAACTGCAGTCAGGAAGCTGGCTTAGTATTTGCGTCGCCTGCACTTGACTGATTCCCATAAACCTGAAACCCTGCTTCCTATCTGCAGACCTGTCACCGACCCGGCTTGTTACCCGACCACTCTCTTGGATCCTGTTCCTGTACCGTGCTGCTGCCCTCCTGTTAATGACCCGGCTTGTACCTGACCACTCTTCTTTTCTCCTGAAGCCTGCCATATATCTGCAGGCCTGTTATTTGCAATATATTCCTGTTGAATCATCTATTGGTTTGTGTTTGTGTTCTTTTCTGGATTTAACAATGACAATTGAAGCAGAGAGATTGACAACTAAGACCTATAGGAAGGAAACTGCAGCCAATACACTTTTACATGCGACCAGCCATCACCCCCTATCACTAAAACAGGAAATTCCCACGGGACAATTCCTGAGAATTAAACGCAACTGCACTAAACACAAGGACTATATAGCAGAATCAAAGACCCTATACAGTATAACCGTTTCAGAGAAAGAGGATACTCCCATAGAACTCTCAAAACCAGTAAAACAAAAGTAGCGGAGAAAACGAGAAGGGAAAGACACTAGGGGGAAAGAGATTTCAATTTTCAATAGCCAATAGAAAACTAGCATTGTACCCGCCCTCTGCTGATGGACCTGATGGAGAACTGCAGCAGAGGGTGGGTACAATGCTAGTTTACTATTGGCTATTGCAAATTGAAATAGCCAATAGTAATGTACCGAAGCTAGCCGAAGTTAGCCGAAGGATCGGCCGAAGCTACGGCCAGACCCTTCGGCAGCTTCGTGAATAGACCCCCATAGTGAATTTGCTACATAGGTCAACTTAATACTGTATTGATCAAGCATTAACCCTATCATTGCTATGTCAATTTAAATCCATAATGGTTCAACAAATAAAAAATGATCTCTAGGTGGTCTATCCTATGTCAAATGCTGATTGTCATACAGATGGCTACCTGGTGGAGAGCGTGAAGATGTATTACAATAAAAATATAGCAAAGCAGACAAATATAAATGAGAATTTTATAGAAAAAATACTCTAAATTAGGTACTGTATATTTTTACCATTCCACCCAAAAAAAATTACTATATAAGCATTAACGATGTGAAATAAGCTCTACAATATGTGGTAGACTGCCAGCTATAAAATTCATTTCAGGGACAGGGGCAAATGTTATAGAATCATCTCTTGGTAAATTTAAATCTAAATGAAAAAAAAGAAAAATATCGGACCTTATCAAAAATAAAGATAAATTCACATTAACAAGAAAAAGAAAGCTTTACAAGCAAAGTTACAACATAGTAGTGGCATGCTAATTTTTTTTTTAAATATCCCTGATATTTCTGGATTAAACCATTTTTGACAGAAGTCGATGGCTGTGCATCTATTTTTTTATTAGGAAGTGGATGTTAGTGCTTTGTTGGTAGGCAGATGAACCAGTGGGTCTACTATTCTAAATTGCCTAGATTATCTATCATTTAAGATAAAGGCTATCTTATGGTATTTATAACATCTGTAAAAAAAATATATATTTATAAATAGAACTGATGTTTAGCACACCTAAGTGGAAGTCAGTGAACCAGAAGTCCTCCATGTCTGTGTCATTCAGCACCTAAAAGGAATTTGCAGGTTGAAAGGGAATTAGCTTAGTGAATGAGGTAAAGCTCTGCTGACTTCCATCATCCAATCACGTACAAGCAAAAATGTGATTGGGTTATCTTTGCAAAGTGAATTTTTAACACATTCACTTAGCTAAGAGATAACTTTGTATAAGCACATAAATGGTCCATATAGTAAACTTGCTGCACAGTTAATTTTAAGGCCATTGCAAAAGACACAGGATCTTGAAAAGTGCAATTCCCTTGTAAAGTTTGTCATGTTAATTATTTGTTTGGAAATACACACACATTAAACAGATAAAACAACAGATTAACAACTAATAGAATAAAAAAAAAAACTAAAATGAAATTGACCCAAAACCTTTATAGCTAGTTTACTGTCAACCAACTGTGTTGGTTGCCGAGGTTGCTTTAAATTTTGTATCCTCAATTGAACTCTGCAAGCATTGTATTAAATGTCATCCTACTTTCATTGGCAATGTCACCTTGGCAAAAATCACTAGGGAGTTTCCTGATTTTGCTTCATATTACTCAGAACTTGGACTGGTAGTGTAAGATCTTGCCACCTTCGAATCATCTGTGTGGACAATTTGTAAAATGTATTTCTTATTAACTTTGACAAAATCTTACTATTGTGGGAAATTAACTGTAACTGCAAATTGATCTTATTTTTTTCCCTTTTTAGTAAAATAAACAAATTGCTGATAATAAGCATATTAATCAGTATCAGAGGAGGAATTTTCTCTAATACAGTTGATGTTTACTGTCTCACAGATTGGAAAAGTTTTGATTTTTTTAAAAAATACTCAAAACCTATATACAGCACAACATTTTATGGTCAAGCCATTTTAACAATATTCAACTGCCCACAATAATGGTGTTGTTGTATTGAGTTTTTTCTTATTATAGTAATACTACTTCATTAGTAACATTTTAGTATTGTTGTTAAACCATTAAACATATATTGCTTGGGCAGTTCTAAAATGCACAGTGGCTCATTGCATGATACGCAGAGACATTTTCACCAAATGCTTCTTCTAGTTCTGAATGACACTGATATGACATAAAATACATCTGATTTACTGGCTGCCACTAGAAAAAATCAATACTGTTTATTAATTTGTATTCTTTTGTACAGATGTTATAGACAATTTTATATACCATCTAGAAAATTTAGTATAGTTGGCCCACTGGTACATCTGCCCACCCATAGAGCACCAACATCCACTCTCCAATTATGAATTGTTTGAGATGACTCTGTCTCTCAGGTGCTACATAAAGTTTTAAGACTTGCAGAGTCAGAAACCATCTTGTGACCCTTGCATTGTTCCATTTGTTCCAAGCCAGAACTGTCTGTCCAGAAGGTAATATCTAAATGACTCTAGTGGCCACTTTATGATCAGACACTCCCTTTCCACTGTTATATAGATCCTCTCTGCAGGGGTTAGTTTCCAACTGTGGTATGTTACTGAATTTTCCTCCCCATTAACTTCCTGGGACAAGACTGCTGCCAGACAAACATCAAAGACAGATGTTTGTAGGATTAATTCTTGACTGAAGTTGGAGGTGGTTTACACTGCTCTCTTACACAATCCTTCCTTTAAGTGTATCAAAATTCAAAAACAAAAATTGGATGTATTGGAGCTAACCAATACTCAAATGTCAGGTCTACATTAGTTTCCTTTTTTGGGCGTTTTCCCCTTTATTTTGACCTTGTAATCCAGCCAGTAACACACTTCCATTATTAGCGTGGCTCCACACTTTGGAGGAGCAGCAGAATCACCTTTTGGGCATCAGTACTGTATATCCATGGAGAGAGTAGTGTTAGATTCACTTGCAAATCTAGATGGGCATGACTAACAAATTAAAGAGCCACTCCACTGTTTAAGCAGTTATAGGAACAGTTTTCTTTTTCTTTTAGTAAAATGGTTTTAAATAAATGAATAAAAGCTAACTATTGTAAGCTAAGTGCCAGTTTTACTTTTGGGTTAGACATGCGGTCAGCTCCTGAAAAGCTCTCTCTATCTGTTCATTCCATTTCACTATGCTTTCTTTAGGATTAGTACATGGAGCTGCTATGGTAGCAAAAATGGGCACAAACTCTCAACACTATCCTACAATCCTAAAAAAGGCTGTAACCTTTTTTCTTTTTATATTGGCTGGGGCCAACTTTAATTGCTTCAGTCTTGTCCATTAGACAATGTTTCATCACCCCCCCTCCACCCAATTCAATGTTGTGGCCGAGATACTGTGACTCTTTCAGGCCAATTGTGCATTTATTTTGAGATTTTCTGTCATCCAAGCCCTAGGAATATAACCTAGAACTGTCTGGACCTTCTATAGGTGGGAATTCCATTCAAGACTATAATTACTGTATTTTTCCGTGTATAAGACTATACTTTTTCTTAAAAATATTTACCTAAAAATGGAGGGGCGTCTTATACACGGGGGGCCGAGAGGAGTACCGCGGTTGCCAAACTGCCGATACCTCTGCAAACTAGCCTCACGAGTGAAACTTCCGATTGCAGAGACAAGCTAACAGGTTTCCTCCAATCATGAGCCTTATGTACCTGACGTCAGCTGATGCTGTGGAGAGTGTGTAGCCAGTGCCCAGATGCAACAGAGAGCCCATAAAAATGTAAGAAAACCCAAAAAATACTGGTACCAGTAAGCGGCTGTCTTACTCTGCAAAATTTAAACTGGATGTAATCAGTTATGCAAAAGAGCATGGAAAATATTGATTTCTGAATTTTGGGTAAGAAGAGTCGGGGGCGTCCTATACATGGGGGCGTCTTATAGACGGAAAAATATGGTACAACTTCATCCACATGCTTTGTGGAGTTTAAAGAATGTGGTACATAATTCTTAGGAATCAGGCCAAGGACCTAAGTAAGCCACATTGCAAGGACAACAGCCCATCTGGTGTTGCAAAAGCTGTATTTTCCTTTACTCTGGCTGTTAGGGAAACCTGCCAATACCGTTTAGTAAAATCAAGGGTAATAATGTAGCTTGCAGGACCCAACCTTTCTATCAACGTATCCATCCGGGGCATTGGATAAGCATCCAATTGCCATGGTGCATGAAGGGGTCACTCACCTCTGCGGCGCTCACTCTGTCCCTCACCTGGCAGCCGAAGTGTGCAGAAACACTACTCTCTGTATTTCCTGGGACCACAGACACGTTCCCAGTGTTTTTCTGCTGTGGTTGTGCCCCAGAAGCATGGTTCTTTGTGTCGCTGTGCATGGGTTCAGGAGCTGTGCTGGTCACGACATCAGAGCCATCTCCCATGGTGGTGTCACATGCGTGGAATCCTGGTGTGACGTCTATAAGCCCCAATAGAGATCTAGCATGCACAGCAACTGACAACATGCAAAAACTCACTTCCTCCCAAAGAACACAGGCCTTTAACAATACACTGAGCACTGCGCCTCGCAACTCCACCTCTGTTTCCACAGCAACAGGGGCATTGCCTCCAGTCCTGGGCTTTAAAACCTCACAACACTATACGCTTAGTGCTAGGTCTTTTCTAAAGCCCTGCTCACAGAGACCCAGTGTTTGTTCCTGCATCGTCATCCCCTGTTCCTGCATTCCTACCCTCAGTTTTGGACTCCTGGCTACCTGACCTTTGGACTGTTTTCTGGCCTACTGATTCTGCGCTGCCTGCCCTGAACACAGAACTGCATTACTACGGTTTGTCTTAACCCGCTGGACTTTGTATTTGGACAGGTTATCTCACCTGCTTCCTGCTACTGGGATCCAGACCTGGGGCAAGGGGCTCTGCCCTGCAGTACGTGACACCAATCTTGATAATTCATTTTGTTTTTTTAAGTAAATGTAGAACCTCAGGCTACTATCCAGTATACGGATGGGCATTATCAGACTTGACCACATTCCTATTAAATTCCAGGACAACCATCTAAAAATATAGGCAAAGGTACCAGCAGACTTTAAAAATGTGGTGGGGTTGCATTAATTTGACATTCAGGACAAAATTTACAATACTCTTAAACTGCTTTGTAAATTCTGGGCCAGAAAAACTGCTGCTCAATCAGCTATTTTGTTTTTTTCTACCCCTAAATAACCCCCCAACACGTTAAAATGGTCTAGACCCAACATAATCCTTATGTGGGACTTATGAATGACCAGCAGCTCCATAAATTGCTACAGTTCCTTTTTTACTCAATATAGTAAGTCATGATATACTGAAAAATGGGGGTATACCAGGCTAACTTCTGGTTCTTGAGGTACCCCATTTATCACCTTTATATTATTCTATGAATTTGCCAAATTAGACAACTGTGCAGCCCACAACTATTCTCTGGCCATTATTATATCTGATTTTTCTGGCACAGGGTAATTTCCTCTGACTCTCCAAACATGACCACTAGTGAAAAGTTTTCAGGTACCTCTGATGTAGGGTTGTCATCGTCCCCACAAATTCAGAGAAAATGAAAAGCTAATTTACTTCAGACACTTTTTTAGAACTAGTTATCTGTTCTTCATTTTGCAATTTCTAAAACGGTGGAAAATTACAGTCTAGTATTACACTGTGTAGCAAGGTCTTATCATACTCATGACATGCTTTTCAATTCCACTAGGTGTCTGTACTGAGAGCAGCATAGTAGGGTAGTCCTTGACATCATTATGTATACATTATTTATCCTATTTGGTCTGAGCCAAGCTTGGCAGGGTCAACCAGACTGGCATGGGCCAATGTGAGGAAATGTAATAATGCCTCCACCACATGTCCTTCTTATGTAATTCTGCCTTCCTCTTTTAGTTCCCAGGGGTGCTGCATTATCATGCTTGGCAAATAGTGACTTACGTCTCCCCAGGTCACATTCCATAGGCTTATGTAATATGAGGCAATTGGCAGCTATATGCCACATACTTGAACAGCCAGCAATATGCTGTGTCTCTCTCAAAGAAGATAGGGGGTCTCCATTTCTGGCACCCGCGGGTGTCCCACCAGCCTCCTTAAAGGCATGTCAGCTGTTTGATAAAATGGGGTCTTAACCGAGATTGATGTTTTCCTGTTTTCAGGGGTTCCTAGCTTGGAGGGCAAATTCCAGAGATGGTCCTCAGTAGCATTATGTCATTTCCACAAGGGACATCAATGTATCCACACTCTTGGGGTTTGTATGCCAAATGCGATGCTGTATGTTAACAGACAAGGCCCCAATGTGACAACCACAGAGTCTAGGATACTCCTTGGCAACTCAAAGTAAACTTTTTGGGGCTCCCCTGTTAAAAGGGGTTTATCACATAGCCCTCTGCTCCTTTGGTAGCATCTTACATTCAGCGACTCTCTCTAAGATGCCAAGGAAGACTGTAGCATCCTCCTCCTTCAGGGATGATTTCCACAAAGAGTCCTGCCCAAGCTGTCAAGATGTAGAAGGCTTCTGCATCAATATCTGCCTCTCTAACAGGGTCTGTATCTGCTGCTGTAGAAACAGGTTCAGTTGCTGCTGTCCCTCTAAGAAAGTCTGGTGGACTACTACTATTTTTGGATGCATTCGCAGAACATGCCTGCAAGTTTAACCCTAGCAAATTCACCCATCACTACTAGGCATCAATATTCTCTGGCCATGAAAGATTTAAGGTAAACCCATCATGACTGAAATATGGGGGCATTCACTGCAGAACTAATTTTAAAAATGTGAGCCGTCTGGACCAGAAATAAGTATACAATCAGATATTAGAGAAAAGTCCTTATCTGTATACTTGTTTCGGGTCACAGTATTGATGTCAGCATTAAAGCCAGAGAATGAGCATTATCAGAAGGAGGTCATTAATGGCAGCCTCCATTTTGTCATAAAAGGTTTACATCTTTCCATGCATCTTCATGCCTGCCATTGTCATGCAAGCCATCGAGTCATCATAAAATACACAACACAAGGAAATCACAAAGATGTGAATTAGCTCTGTTTAAAACACTGGCTAACCGTTGTACAAGTGTTAACATAAATAAAACCACATAGGTGTGCATGGGCGCTGATGCGCACCTGTCAGAAGGGATTCTTTAATTTAAAAATTATAAATTGGCAGCTGCTCTTTGCCTATTGGTCAAGGTGTTCCAAGGTCATTGCTAGTATTTCTTTAACATGTTGGTGGACTAGTGATTAGGTATGTGTAATATCTTGCATGTTATATCTTTGACTTGGTCACATGCACATACAAGCATTCCAGACATCCTTGCACAATAAGGAGTACATCGTTTCTTCTCTTTTAGGCTAGCCATACACTTGTAGATTTCTATACACTTGTAGAAGAAACTTAATTTTTCCATCCACGCTAGACAATTTTTCAGTCGAAGTTTGTTCAGCTGGGTGGTGCCGACAGGACAACTCATTGGCCAAAGTTCAAGCGGTGTGTGGGTAGTCTTAGAGGAGCTGCTGGAACTCTGGCATGTAAGTAGCAGGTGCTACGTGAAAGTCTGTATACTGGGTCCTGAGATTTGAGGTCTGCTACAGTGGGCGATTTCTTTGTTAATCAAACAAACAAACAAAAACCCACTGGCCAATATATGAAATGCTTTTCCTGACCTCTTGCCCAGCAAATGGAGGCTAGGTGGCATTAAAAGCTCCAATATGCATGCTGGGAGTTGTAGTTCTACAAAGCTGGTAAATAACTTACTCTACCTTTCTCTATATTTAGCCTTAGCATGCTTTTTTTTGTAAATAAAAAAGATGAGATGGGGGCCACTGATAACATGTTTGTCCTAAGCCCATACGTCTCTTAAATCAGCTCTAAATGCACCAACAGTACATAGTGCCCATCTGTGCTTGGTATTCACACAGTGCTTGTGCTTTGCTCTCCTTGCCACCACCTAAATAAGTTAGGTATAAGTGACACATGTTGGATTTTTAATAAAAAAGGAATAAGGGGCCTTAACAACATAACACATCCAAAAACATTTTACAGTAAATAGACATTTATAGATAAACCACATAACATGAGGCATACATAGTCATAATATTACTGAATCTTGTGGATTTATTTTGTTCTGTTATTACCAAAATGTTAGAACTGTGATTATCATCTAAAAAGAGGACCATGTTTCTTATTTTTAACCATTCATTAACCATATTTAATAGGAATTGAATGTGTATACTGTTTACTGTCTGTTTTATTTGTTTCTACAGTTTATCAATGTTTAAATGAGGAATGTCATACTTTTTTTAAATCTATACAGCCTTCATATGTTTCAACATTATCTCCTTATTTTTTTTAATAAAATCAATGGCCATACGTACAGTGTACGTGACAAGTCATTTGGTCCCTTTGTGGCTGGACGTACAGTGTACGTCTCCCGTCACGAAGGGGTTAATATTATTTAAGTATACTATTAGTAGCTTCCAATATAAATTGTGTATATACAACCTGATATAAAGACAATATTTGATTAATATATTAAACAATAGTTACAAAAAATGATGTTCATAAAAATATTAGGATTTAAATAAATCTAATGCCTTTTTTTAAAAGCTAACATACACAGCTTTTCAGAATTATTTGCTTTCCCCCGTTTAAGATCTGTATGCTATTGCTTCTATAGAGTAAAGGTGTAGTGAACTATTCTTTTTTTTTCAATAGAGTTTTTATTCTTAAGTGCAGTAACTCATAGCAATATGTCACAGTCTACTCAGCTGAAGGCAGACCAGATAAAGATTCATTGGTTGCTATTTGTTAATACACTTCAAAATTATGGGTTCATTTACTAAACTTTCTAGTAAATAAAGTGAAGCTGTGTTCACTTCAAGCCATGCAATCATGCACATGCAGAAATCCTGTTTTTTTATTTATCTTGCACCTGAGTGTGCAAACAAAATGAACGCAGCTCGATATTGTTTACTAAGCCAAGTGAACATTAACTTAAAAATTAATTACATAGTTGCTTACCCTCCATTAATTGTTGTGAGTTTAGTCCAGTGGTCCCCAAAAAGTTAAGGCCTGCTAGGTGCAATAAGCCTGCCCCTGCAATGAGAAGGTTCTGCTTGCAGCACTTTCTTATTGCAAGCCAGTGCGAGGGAGCTACTGCATTCAGAGTGGCAGTGGGTGCCAAGTGCTGGAACACCAAGAATACCAGCACCCAGCTATCTATCACAGACACTATTACTGCCTGCATAATCCTGGGTGTAATGTCACCACAAAGTGTGGCAGGGTACATGGAGCCTACATAAAAAGTAAATGTAAAAAGTAAGTGCCACTAAACAGTATCATGGGGCAACATGACACCAATCATGGGACCTTATCTTCCTCCCACTGATACCAATCATTAGGCACTACATTCTGACCATTTGCATGGTGGAATTTAATTCTTTCCCCAACCACTGACACCCAAAAATATATCACTTCCACTAGCCACTGACGTCTGGGACATATTTTACTCTCAGTGACCACTAACTTAGGTCCATTTATTACTTCCACTGACCATTGGCACATGGGGTATGCATTACTCCCACTGACCACTGAATCAGTGGCATTTCATTATTTGCCTGATCATTGTCACAGGGGCATCTTTTACTCCCACTGACACAGGTATGTATTACTCCCTCTGACCATTAATTAAATTGCATTTATTACTCCCAATGACAACTGACAGAGGGGCATTTATTACCCTCACTGACCACTGGCACAGGGGCATGTATTACTCTCACTGACCACTGAATCGGCGGTATTTATTACTTCCACTGATCACTGACAGAGGGGCATTTATTATTCCCACTGACCACCAACATTAGGGCATTTTTTTAACACCCACTGACCACAGACAGAGGAGCATTTATTACTTATTACATCAACTAACCATCTACACTGGGACATTTAATAATCCTACTGATCACTAACATTTATTACTTCCACTGATCACAGGCACAGTGACATTTATTACTTCCACTGACCTTCAATGCCGGGACATTTTTTTTCCTCCTAGTTATTGTGCTTCCTGCAGCCTCCTTTCGTGTAGTGATAATGCTCCCTGAGTGTCTTTTGAACCAGGAGCAGCATTGTCACTGCCGGATGTGTACTATGGATTAAAGGCTGATGTGCCTGCAGGTTCAGCTTGATTCCTATATGAGTCATGTAGTATATGATAACCTGGTCATGATATTGATAAAGGATGTGCTCCTGCATTTACGTCACATGTGCACAAAGTGAATGCTGGCCCATAGAGCAAGTGAGACCTGTACTGCACATAGATTTCCATAATACCAAAAAAAATTTCAAGCAGAATAACTAGAAAAAAATATCAATCCACCTGAGGGGCGTCCCGAGGCCGGGTGTCAGCCGGAGTGTCATCGTGCATGCGCGGCCATCTTTGTGATACCTGCCAGCGGCCATCTTGGTGATGGACACTTGCAGAGAGAGGAGGGGACGTTCACCCTGCGGGATAAGGTATGCCGCTGGGCCCCCTCCTCTCTCCTGCAACTGTCCGGCTCTCGGCCCATGACTTTTCAGAGGGGGTGACACCAAAATGACTGTCAGTGATTTTGTGTCACCCCTCCAATGGTTAACATAGACACCGGCACTCCAAGTAATGAATCAATAGCGTCTATTTATTGACGCATGAAACATAGCACAATGCATCAAAAAGCAACGTTTCGTGGTCTCACAGGATCCCCTTCATCAGGCAAAATGAGGGATGCAAACACAAGTGAAACCATATACATATATACACACCATACTGTGGAAATGAGCCAATCCCCTAGTCTGCCATGATCATGTGACATCACAATCAGACCATAGTAAAACAATTGCAGGTGTAGTAATCAGGTGATGAATGCATAGTCTATAACAAGCACCGCCTAGACAGATATGCATGTACCGAGAAATTGAACAGATATAAATACCTTGTAAATACTCATAGGCCAGGTGTCAACCGAGCACACATACATGCAGAGAAGCCATTTCGAGCAGTGGGGAAGCGGCCTATCGCTATCTGACATGTCAGGCCGCATATTGCATCCAGAATGTAGGGTTTGGCTGTAAATACAGCCCACGCTGGGATTGGCTGCACACACGCACTTTGTGTCTTTTATTTTAGTGAGCTGCCGGAGCAGCTCACTAAAAAGTCGAAGTCGTTCTGTACTTCGGCGCAGCCGATGTATGGCTGAAATCAGCAGTACTGAGACAGAGTGTGAGCCGGAGTGAATAGCCTTCACTTCGGCTGGGTTACTCACTCGGCTACCTTCAGCAGCTTTGTGAATAACCCCCAACAAAGTTACTGAAAGCTCCACTTTAAAGCCAATAGAAGTCACAGGATCAAATATTCAGTCCTTTACTAATAGACTCCATTGTCATGGTTTCACCTCTAATTTCCTGTTATAGCACTCCTATGACTGCGCAGCTGGGCTTTAATAACCACCCCTTTCTTTTTCAAGTCATTTTAATTACAATTTGTTTCAATAATCATATAGGGATCAGATTACTTTTACTGATTTGTGTTTACTGAAAAGAAAAATAATAAATGAATTACCTTTCTCTATTACAGATGATGCTCAAGCCATTGATATGATGATTTATGACTTGTTGAAAGTGCTGTCTTCAGTTAATCAATATTTATGCAGCAACAGAAATATATGACTGAAATCTTGGTGATGTTTCCCTGTAACAGAAACAGGCAGGTGGTTTCCCTTACCGGAATATTTTAATGACATGCTGTTTGGCTTGCAAGATATTCTGTATAACGTTACAACATTGGAAAAAGCCTTGGCCTACTTTAAATATGTTTGATTATTATGCATAGCTTTCTCCTAGGACACATTTTATGTGAAATAAAAGTGTCCCTAGCAAGTGATACATTAAAAATGGAGCACATATGATTTTAACACTACATTACATGTACCGTATGGCAAAGTAATAAAAAAAGGCTATCAGCTGATTTCCAATTGGTTGCTGTGGGGTGCACTGTTGTGTGTAATGATAATATGCATTGTATATTGTGATATGATTTCATTGTTCACAGAAATGTTAACCTGGGAAAACAGTTTATAGGCTGATAAGGTATTGGGTAATGCCACAGCAAAAACTGCTTGTGGCTATTTTTTTCAGGGGTGTGACTTAACATGCACAGAATAAAGGGGGCTTTCTAATGCAAACAGTAAAAAAGATGTTGAGCGGCCAAATAAATACTGAAGCAGCAATACTGAAATACTGAAGGAAAAAAGAGCAAATAGCAAAAATCAGTTCATGGACGCAAGAGAAGGGATAGCACAATTGAAGATTATTGGCTGGGGACTGATGTGAATTGTAGTTCCAACCTTATATTTGTATATATTCTTTTCACATAGTGGAATTGCTTTTGTATATTTAACATTCACCTGTTTTTGTGGCACATTTGATTGTGTTTAATAAGTACACTGTAGAATATTTTGACTGATTTAGTTCAACATAGTAGACATGTGCAGGGCAAAAAAACAATCGTTTCGGACGAAACAAACATTTTCATTCGTTTCGTCATAGGAAACACATTTTAATGCTGTTTCGGATTCGGAGGCAACAGTCCTCCGAATCCGAAACCGCACAAAGTAAGTGCAGAACGAGCGGCGGCCGATCAGACAACAATGCACCTATCTTTAGTTTTTTGGCTATCTTCACTTTTTTGTAGTTTTTAGGTATTGTAGGAGCATGGATCTATATGTTTATGTTATAATTAGAAATGCATCAATACACTGCACACAGCTCTGGTGACACGCTGCACACAGCCCTGGTAAGGTGCCACACACAGCCCTGGTGACACGCCGCATACAGCCCTGGTGACACGCCGCATACAGCCCTGGTGACACGCCGCATACAGCCCTGGTAACACACCGCACACAGCCCTGGTGACACACCACACACAGCCCTGGTGAGATGCTGCACACATCCCTGGTAAGGTGCACACACAGCCCTGGTAAGGTGCACACACAGCCCTGGTGATACGCCGCATACAGCCCTGGTGACACACCGCACACAGCCCTGGTGACATACAGCACACAGCCCTGTTGAGATGCTGCTCACAGCTCTAGTAAGGTGAACACACATCCCTGGGGACATGCCGCTCACAGCCCTGGTAAGGTGCCACACACAGCACTGGGGACATGCCGCATACAACCTTGGTAAGGTGCCCCACACAGCCCTGGTGACACACCACACACAGCCCTGGTTACACACTGCACACAGCCCTGGTGACACTGCACACAGCCATGGTGACATGCCACACACAGCCCTGGTGACACGCCATGCAAGCCCTGGTGACACACCACACACAGCCCTGAGGACACGCCTCACACAGCCCTGGTTACACACTGCACACAGCCCTGGTGACACTGCACACAGCCATGGTGACATGCCACACACAGCCCTGGTGACACGCCATGCAAGCCCTGGTGACACACTGCACACAGCCCTGGTGACAAACCACACACAGCACTGGGGACATGCCGCATACAGCCTTGGTAAGGTGCCACACACAGCCCTGGTGACACACCACACACAGCCCTGGTTACACACTGCACACAGCCCTGGTGACACTGCACACAGCCATGGTGACATGCCACACACAGCCCTGGTGACACGCCATGCAAGCCCTGGTGACACACCACACACAGCCCTGAGGACACGCCTCACACAGCCCTGGTGACACGCCGCACAGCCCTGGTGACACGCCGCACAGCCCTGGTGACACGCCGCACAGCTCTGGTGACACGCCACACACAGCCCTGGTCACACGCTGCACACAGCCTGGTGACACCTCACAAAGCCCTGGTGAAACCACACACAGCCCTGGTGACACAGACACATCAGAGAGAGAGAAAAAGAGAGACTGGAACATTAGTATAAGCATGGTAAGTATCTTCTTACAGTCACAGTAGTCAGTAAATAATAAGTGGCACTCAGACAGTGAGGCAGTTCACTGATGATAGCACAGCAGCTGATGATGGGAGCAGATGTGGTTATACTGATGCGGAGTCAGGCGTTGAGTTCTGCACACAGCAGCAGCAGCAGACAACATGCAGTTGGTCCATATGCAGTTCTCAAGAAGATTAATCCAGTGGCATTAACTCAATAAGAATTTTGGACTGAGCTTCTTAAATAGAACCCACAGAGAGATGTCCCCATAACCAGACCCTGTCCCCAACCTGAAATCGTGGATCTTTAGAATGCCTGTTGTCAGCCTGAGATTGTATAGCCTGATCAATGTTGTGATGAACAGTGGTCCATAATCTTTAAACTGTAGCAATAAATAGCATCAGGTACATTGGAAGTAGGAAGCCAGATTGAGCACATACTGTAGAGACCATTAATACAGAAGACTGGAGAGCACCTAGTAGAAGCATTAGGGCAGTTGTTAAATGTAAATTCGCCCCATGGTAGTAGATCACACTACTCTGCATGATCATCAGATAGCTGACAGTGAATAATTTTTTTCTGGGGTCTGATTAGTCCTTTATATCTGCCCGTTGGTCTACAGATAGTAGGCAGTGGCGAATGATGTATGAATGCCTAGCTAGATGCTAAAAACTCTTCAAAACAGGGCCACAAACTGTGTGCAAGGGTCCAAAACTATATTGATAGGTGTTCCATGTAGTCTGAATATGTGCTTGCAAAAGCAATGTACCCTTAACAACTGGTATATTAGGCAGAGGAAAAAAATTGCACAATTTGCTCAATCTATTTATGACCACTCAGATTACAGAACACCCCTGGAACAAGGGTAGAGCTACAATAAAATTAATAGCAATATGGCTCAATGGGTAGGGGGTGGATGGGTATAGGTATGGGTGAAGAAGGTCCACAGGTTTATATGGTTTAGTCTTATTATGGGCACAGGTCTCATAGGCATTATCAAAAGCTTAAGAGACAGAGAGAAGGCCACCAATGGTCTGAGCAAAAAATCTCAAGTGTATGCTTGAAGTCGGGGAGTCTAGTAGGTTTGAAATAGTGGAGTTGCTGCAGCACTTGGAGGCATAAGGGAAGCGGGACAAACAGGCATTCAGGGGGAGTGGTTGATGGAGCTCCAGCTTGGGCACGTAATGTTAATTTAGAGAGTTCAGTGAAAATAGAGGCAATGATATGTTCCTCTGGAATAATGGGATGAATCGGACAAGAAGCAGGATATTCAAAAGTAAAATTGCAAGAGAGGGCATTTGCTTTGATGTTCTTAGGATCCAGAAGGTAAGTAATGGTGAAATCGAAGCAGGAAAAGAACAGGCAACATCTCAAATGAAGCAAATTAAGTCTTTTAGCAGAGCGGATTTATTCCAAATTCTTGAGGTCTGTTAATACAAGGAAAGTACACTGTGCCACTGAGTCTAGGAAGATCAGGTGGCTGAGAGCAGCCTTATTAGGAGTCTGGGCCAGGGTTCAGGGGAGTTGTGGATGTGCAGGAGGCACACGGCCATGGGCAGATTCTGCTGCATGCGTGAGCACATTTGAAGCAGCCAGGAAGGCTGGGAAAGGTCAAGAGGGTTGGTGACACCTGAGATACCGGTTGGAGAGACGGTGACCCACGAGGGGTGAATACTGAGACGCCTCGAGCTGAGGAAAGCTGCTGAGCGATACTGAGGACTGTATTTGCAGAGAAAAGCGGTAAAGTCTTGGGACTATCACACTGGGAGTGTATGGGACAGTCAGATATCGGTGAGACCAAAACGCAATGTTTTTAATGAAATTCAGATGAACTGTTATGTTTCATTATGCTGAGGAAAAGTGAGTTATTTTGTGAAGTACATGGATTGTTGGCCTTTGAATGAATTAAGACTGTCCTTTTATTTTAAAGTCGGCTTCAGCAGTGGTCACTTAGTGCTCACCATTGGGCCATATTCCCCAAAATATCACAATATATTGATGGGTGATGCCAGATTTAGAATCTTTGTCTATGTACATGGATGTATGATACCAGTTTTAGAGTCTTTCTGTGAGAGGACCATATTGACACCAACCACAGGAGTGTCGACTTCTAAAATGAAAGGCTGGAGGGGGTCCAGGTGATGAAGAACAGGCTCCATAGTTACCTTTAAAAGCAGCCTTTTTTTTAGGGGGCCACTTCAGGTTAGCACCCTTTCTGGTGAAGGCAGTGACAGGGTTAGAAAAAGTGTATAAATCCTTAATAAAAGTGTGGTAGAAATTAGGGAATTCAAGAAAATCTAAATGGCCTTTAACTCTGAGGCCAGAGCCCAATTCGGAAAGGCTTGTATGCTGGCTGGATCCATGGTGATGCCTGTATTAGAGATAATATACCTCAGGAAGGAGACCTGGGAAGCATGAAACAGTCATATTTATTATTTGGCATATAGTACATTTTTGCTTAGACAAGACATGACTAGGCGGATGTGTTCCATAGGGGATCTTCAAAAGATTTCAGAAGAGCCTTTCAAAAGAGAGGACCCCAATCTGGAACTTGAAAGGATGAATGATTCAATGGACTTGTTCTTGTTTAAGAGGCCGGTTATCAGTGCACAGGAGACATTTAGGGGCTTCCATGATAGGGCAAATGGAGAGTCGTGCAGGCCAGGTTATACACCAATAATCCTAGTCAGGAGGTGATGGGTGGTCAAACAGACCAAGGTTAGTACTCAAGCGGATAAACAGAAGCTGAAGTCAAGAACCATACCAACACAGCAAATAATACAAGCACACATGCTAGCTCTATAATTAGGATGGAAGTAGGGTGGAAACAGCTTTTTAAAAGATGGCAGAGGTGCCACCTGTGAGAGGTATAGTCTAGCAATGGGGAAGCTCTTCTGACATAGGCTTGTTGGTGCAGGGGTTTAGAGCAGGTGTAATGCGTGTTTTTCCTAACAAAAGCATTATCTACTGCATGTATAGTGCAGCTTCCATAAGGGCTTGTGAACCTACGGAACTATGTTTTTAAACTAGAAAGCTTGTTTTTAGAGTAAAAACTGGCTAACGGCAATATTTCTGTACTGTTTGTGTGTGGTCCCTGTACAGGAAGATGTTATAATAATGTGTTGAATTCTTGACAGAACCATGGTAAAATTCACCTTGAATCTCTGCAGCTTTAAGACAAATTGCATATAAAGTGAATGGGAAAACCCCAAACCCAAGTTGTTAAAAAAGAGATACAGAAATGCTATCTATTAACAACAAAAAAATGCATGACATAGCAATCTAGCTATGCACGAGAGCTGCAGTCCAATTACCCTGTAGCTTATTTATTCAACACATCATGGGTGCCCACATAGTGTTCCCCTTTTCCAAATATGCAGTGAGAAGTAATGAATGAAAAAATATTGGAAGTCTAGCTGTTTGATTTCTTTTTGCTGCTTCTATGAACAGTCTAAATGATTGAGAACTCTGCCATGCTACCATGTCTGATAACTATAGCCATAGAACGGGTACATTTATTTAAATTGCCTCAGTGATCCAAGGTTTCATGTCCTACCATTTGTTGTACTGTATGGTTCAGAGTGTGTTTATAAGGTCCTTGCAATACTTTTCTGTCCTCATTTTTTCTGGTATAGAACTGCCACATTTGAAATCGGTCATTTTTACATTTCTAAGCAACAGGAAAAACTACTACAGAGGAGAACACATTGCACCCAAATGTCACAATGTCAACCAATAAAGCAGCGATCTTGTGCATTTAAGAATAAGATACTTAAAAATCCCTATTGTATCCAATATTTATTTTAAAAGAAAAATGCAAGAAATAAAATTGAGTTTTGGTTAACCCCTTAGTTTCAGCCTGATTATAAAGATTGCATGTTCAAAATAATAATGTAGGAGGTTTAATAGTTTAGAAGGGAGAAGTGATACATGATGACATTGTATTTCAGGCAAAATGCCTCTTGAAAGTAAAATAAATACTACTAGATTGTAAACTCTCGCTAGCAGGCCCTCCTAACCCTCCTGTATTTAAATTGTATTGATAATGTATTGTCTCCCTCCATTTTGTACAAACTGTTGGCGCTATATAAATCCTGAATAATAATAACTTTGGATATTGTACGTTTAAAAATGGCTGCCACGTTCTAAAGTGGCATATGAATGTCTGGCTTCCCTCTTCCTCTCAGCGCCGGAGTGTGAACCTTCTTTCCTCTTCTCCCAGGAACACACACACAGTGCACAGAGCCCCCAGAGAACAGAATGGTCTTGACAAGCTTCACTGATGAGGAGGTGATGTCACCAGAGGGAGGAAGAAATAAGCAGAAAAGTCAGAAACTCCAGGCTGCCTGCAAAGGTGTCAAGAGGGGAACAATGAAAGGGTTTGAAGGGACAAAGGGAGTCGTGGTGGAGTATGCAGTGACAGATTTGCTTGGTTACAAGGGGGCAGTAGCTGGCAGAAAGGTAAAGGTCTGTGGTGTGGAGGTTCAGTGTCGAGGTGCTTGAAGTCAGGGGGGTTCAGAGTTAGGGATGTGTGGATGTCTTCAGCACACCACATTGCAAGGATGTGCTACAATAAATAAAAAGGACAGGTCTGTTTTTTTTTTTTGTTGCCATGCATTGGTAGCCCATTCTTGATGAAATGGCTGCCTTAATGCAACACATGTTAACGTGTATGCAGTAGCACACCACACTGGTTATATAGTGTGAAAGGGGCTGTAATATTTTGATTTGCCCCACTGGCCATGGGATGTGTGGATGATGAGAAGGGGCTTCCTAAAATAGCAGTTAGTATGTGCTTTCCATGTTTTTTGAAACTTCCAGCATATAAAATCTCAGCTGCTATATCATATGTTATATGAGATCATATGAGATCTTAGCAAATATGTTTTACATCAGTTCAGGGTTTAATAAGTTGTACTCTTTTGTGAGGTGAGTGGAAATCACTCATCTCATAGTTCTCCTTTAATGTTAATGCCACAATGTTTACCTCTGGCTAGTGCATCTTCTATTGCCCACTGCCTACGCCTGTAGAACCCCATAGACCTAAATAGGGTTAAAAGACCGATCTGCCTCGCCACCATCCCCACATGCCTCCATCTTACTTACCAATGCACTCACTGGCACTGAACAAACACATGCCTAGGGTCTCACCGACACTGTACCAATATGCACTTCTGTGCTTTACACCACTGCAGTGACATGCCCTTCCATATTCAACCCATTGTGAGGACAATAATCTGGGATGACTGTTGTTGGAGTAGGTTTGTCAATTTTAATTGGACAGTTGGGAAATAGTTGGGCAATAACTACAGCTATATAATATTTTGGTTGTGGTGTTGAGCTATAGTAATATTTAAAATGCATGTAAGGCCCAAACTTTTTTTAGCTTTTGGATGGAATAGGTAAGGGTTAGCACACATGTAAGGCTTTTCATGCTGTATCCCCATCGGGGATAGTGGATTGCTTGTCCTTCTATTTTCATTAGTGACCACTATCACCAGGACTGAAATAAATGGATAGGTCAAAATTTTGAGCTGTCACCTGAATATAAAGGGGAAATCTTCCAACAGGCAATATTTTCCAGTGACAACTGTTGAAAAAAGGATTCCCCTTACTTTGGAGAGATTTAATTTACCATGCAGCCTATAGAACCAAAAGTTAAGAAAAATCCCCCCAATGGGACACAGATGACAAAGAAGAAAACTGACAGGGGTTTTATACATTTTCTACTTTATACAAAACCCCCAAATTGTTTTAGCATTAGGCATAGTTTAATATATGTGTTTATGTCTAAGACATAATTACATTTATGTATGAAGTTCAAATATTTACAGTATTTTCATGGCAGAGTTTGGAGGTTCATTTACAGAAATGAATGCATGTGCAAACTTAGTTGGTATGCATCATTGTAATAAAGAAGACCAATATATGTGTAAAAGGGAACTATAATGGGGTTTTCAACAAATATATATTTTCAAATATTTATATAAATTTATTTTTATTTATAAATATTGTATACATGTGCACTCATAACACTGGTGACACTGGTGCATTATGGGTTTTCAGCAAGAGCACAGGAGAAGTTGTTTGCCTTCAAGTTTCTTGCTAAATGAAACTCCCTACGAAGCTATCTGAAACCAGCAGACAGTGAGGGCGAGGGAGGGGCAGGATTCACTTCTCTCAAGCATTCAGCATAAACTGAAGCTTGAGCTATTGCACCTTATAAACCGGCATTTTTTCAGGGAAGCAGATAGGCCAGGATAGCCTAAAAAAGGAGCCTAAAACTACCTGCTGGCGTAAAAAGAAAATATTATATATTGATATTTAATATTTCATATTTTCCTAAAAAAAAGGAAATATTTATTATTATGTTATTTAGTCCTAGTTATTTAACGGCTAATTAGGATAACAACTATGTGCAAAATGCTATATATTCCCTTTGTATTTCTTTTAAAACTGAGCATTGTTTTCAACAAAATCCATGACACTTTAGGGCAAAACCAAATTTTAGGTTGCTACGCCTGCACGCCTGCTGACCAGCTGTTCCAGGGCAATGTGAAGGCAGCTTCAAAGCTGCTAGAGGGGTCAGAGCTGAATTGTTTTCCTTGGCATGACATTGCCCTGGCCTCCGAAACTCTTTTATTTCTGAGTCCAGTATTATGTTGCACTGAGAAAAGCCAAGTAACTTGCCAGGATAGCACGTGCGCGGTATCCTGCAGTGCTAGTGTGACCAGATATGAAGAAACTACACAGAGGAAACTGGTCTGAAGCCTAACTGAAGAAATACAATTTAATATAAAGGCAAGAACACAAGCAACATAAAACATAAACACAGCAACCTATATACAACCCAGTGAACATACCTAAATAGTGAAAAATTATCTCACTGCCTAAATAGGTGCAAATTAGAAAACTCCCCATCTTCTCATTTGCATATTTAGGCAGTGAGATTGTTTTAAGGTAGAGCAGGGTCAGACGCAAGAACAAAGTAAAAAGGAAAATACAGTTCAAGAATGGGTGCCAGAACAGGTAGCAGGGAATGTCAGATCCAGAGTTTACAGGCACACAGGTAAAATACTTTTTAATTTTCATTATCATGTTAAAAGCTTATATGAGATTTTAGTGTTTTAGTTTACATATATTTTAATTTCTGTGCAAAACGCTTAATGTGATCATACACTATACAATCTGATTGTACAATCTCGTATGCGATCGACTTTTCGTACAACAATCGCAACGTGTGAATGTAGTGCCCGACCGATAGTACTGTACAATCGTACGACTTTTGACGGTCAAGCATGTTTGAAAACTTTGGTCAATCGTACGATGTTCACATGGTTGGTGGCGTTTCCGTCCGTCAAAAGTCGTACGATTAACACCGCATGCGCAAACGAAAATAATTACGGTCAATTACCGCAAGTCGTCCAGGTGTTTTTTTTAAACTACCGCTGATTGAACCTTGCGATAATCGGGGCAGGATGTGGCCGGTTCGATCATCGGATGAAAAGTTTCGTCCGATAATTGCAAGGTGTATGGGCACCTTTAGATCTACCATCAAAGATCAAGTGCAAGGGCCTACCTGAAACCATAGGTTTCCCCAGGCTCATATGGAATATTTCCTATTTGTCTGACTATAAAAAAAACAATGCATATATTTGTTTTAAAGCAGAATGAATAGCCCATTAAAAGATAAAATAACAAAACCATTTTTTTTGCTGCAATATTCACCTTCAAGACAGGATTTTTTCTGGTTCTAGATGTCTCTAGATGCCTCTGGAGTGATCAGAAAAGCAGCACAGCAATGAGCTTATCTTTCTGTCACTCTTTCTACTCTTATCAGCATGCTTATTGTCAGCACATGAATTGATTGGCTTTGGTACTGTTTCTACCTCACACTGCAGCCCTGCTGTGCAAGAGTGCAAGAGTCTGGTAACAGCCCAGATTCAGTTACTTACACTTACTTACTTTAAAAATGCATTTTATTATGTATTAATGATTATCAAGCTAATTAATGTGTGTCTAATCAATCTGCCAGAGTTCAGCTTTAAATTCGATAGGGCCTAGAGAAGAAAATGAACCAGTCACTGCTATCACAGCAGCTTAGGCCAGCTGAAAGGGTAAATCTATCTATCTGTTTTTAAAGGGGTCTATTCACGAAGCTGCCGAAGGATCTAGCCGTAGCTTCGGCCGATCCGTCGGCTAGCTTCGCCCCAGGACCCCTTTGGTTCAGTAGAACCGAAAGGGGTGCTGTACGGGCTATTCACTATAGCCCGTACATCTCCCGACCGTGGCTGAGCGGCTCAGTGGAGCTGAACGCATATGCATCGGCTCGGCTGAGCCGCGCTGAAAGCCGAAGCTGGCCAACTAGCATTGTGCCCGCCCTCTGCTGCAGTTCTCCATCAGGTCCATCAGCAGAGGGCGGGTACATTGCTAGTTTGCTATTGCCTATTGCAAACTGAAATAGCCAATAGGAATCTAGCAATGCATTCCAATGGGCAAAAACTTTTTTTTTCTATTCTGACACAGCTTCGTGTCAGAGTAAAGAAAAAAAAGAAACAGCAGTGTTTCTCTCCTTAATAACAGCAATTATTTTGAAGGAGACAGTCTGCTGAACAGTTCTGCTATACGCTTATGGTCGCTAAAGTGACCATGAGCTTATAGCAGAACTGTAAATGCCACCGATGTAAGGCATACTGAGCTGGCCAGCCGGGAACACTTTTGTTCCGCCGTATGCCTTACGTCGGTGGCAGCGAAAGGGTTAAATAAAATCTATGTATATCAAAAATCCCATCACTAGATATATACAGAATTTTCAGAAATGTGATTTACATATATAGTGGGAAGCGTATTATTTAATCCGGGATTTGTGTTGCTGTATCATTCCTCAGAAAAATAATCAGAAAGCAATTGAAACATGTTACAGCAAATTTTTCTTTTCATTTTACTTGACATTTTTTTTCTGTATTTGGTTTGCAGTTTGCAAAAGTAAAGCCATATTGTAAAGACCCGCTTTCAATAATGCTACTTATAAAGGTATCCAGCAATTATTACATCACTTTACATCCTTTTAGACCGTATTGGGGAAAATAAACTAAACAAACATTAAGCAATATTATTACTGTACACACCAATAAAATCAGCTAATGAAGGGTATCTAGACCGAAGAACAAAAATATAATATCTTGCAGCTTACCAGTGCTTAAATTCAGTGGCTGCATTAGATTTATTTTTCAGCAATTTTTTACTCATTTTTACTTGGTGAATAACACGCTTTCTGTCTTAGAATGACAACGCTCAACACACTATGGGGTCTATTCACTAAGCTGCCTAAGGAAATAGCCGTAGCTTTGGCTGATCCTTCGGCTAGCCTCGGCCCAAGGACCCCTTTGGTTCAGTAGAACCGAAGGGCTGCTGTACCGGCTATTCACTATAGCCCGTACAGATCCCGAAGTCGGCCAAGCGGCTCAGTCGAGCCGAAGGCATATGCTTCGGCTTGACTGAGCCAAGGTGAAAGCCGAAGCTGGCCGACAGCCTGCTACTGACTGCTGGGCGGAGGCAGCTGTCATATCACGGCTGGCTCCGGCCACTTGCACAGACAGATCAGCGTCCCTGGTTACCAGGTAACCAGGGACGCTGATCTCCAGACAGCCCAACTCTCCCGGGCACTCCGGGAGTCTCCCACTATTATCTCCCGGCCGCCTGGGAGAGAAACACTTTCTCCCAGAAAGGTTTACTCTGCTCGATTGATCAGAGTAAACCTTTCCCTGCTCTTTTTTTTTTCTTCTGACATTGGCTGCCGTCAGAATAAAAAAAAAAGCAGAGGGGACCTGAAGTTCTGCATCAGGTCCCCTCTAGCGATTGACAGCAGCAGAGGGCGGGTGCAATAGCTAGTTTGCTATTGGCTATTGCAAAGTGAAATAGCCAATAGGAATCTAGCTATGCATTCCTATCTAGCTATGCAGCAGAACCGCCCGGCCAATAGAAAACAGTTGGGCAGAGCTAGCTGTCACTGCTAGCTCGGCCCAATCGTTTTCTCTTTTATTTTTTACTACTTTTTTAACTGTTTTTCTACTCTGCTTGGTACCACAGAGGCATTCGGCTATTCACTCACTGCTGTTTGGCATCTATGAGAATAGGCCGAACAACAGCAAGTAGCCGGCCAGAGGTTCGGCTTAGCCGATCCAGATGTTGGATCGGCTAAGTCGAACTCTTTCTGCACTTCGGGTCGGCCGAACATGCTGAGCATGTTTGGCCGACCCGAAGCCAGCCGATGTACGGCTGATTTCAGCCTGAAATAGGGCTGGAATCAGCCGTACGATCCTGAAGTGAATAGCCGAACAGCGTTCAGCTCACTTCGCTTCGGGTCAGTTAGTCACTCGGCTGCCTATGGCAGCTAAGTGAATAGACCCCTATATTTATGGAACAACAGTGTTGGCGTTGGACGTGAATACATAACACCTTCCCATCTCCTCATCTTCATAAAATAGGAAGGAGGTGTGCTATAGTTTACAGAAAAATCAGGGAACAATTTAACTGATTATAGTGAAGCATAGGCAGAGAGCAGGGGAAGTTATCAGCACCCAAGATTTCTGGAAAGATCAGCATGTACATTTTTACACTTATTGAACCATTATAACAAAATATATTTTATGGTATATTAACAGAACAAAAGAGAGCAAAAAGAAGAGTTTAATGGTAGGGTTTATATACACAATAATGTTAAAAATTATTTTCAACTTCTTTTACGTTTTTTTAACTTTAATGTACTAAGGGAAAAGTAATGTTTACAGCTGCATGTGTATGCTAAAAATATTTATATCCAGGAGAATTTGTATTCCATAAAACCTAACTGGGTGTTTGAAATAAACACAAGCCAGAGTATTTTTTTCCCAATAAATTAGTTTTACCATTTCTATCCAACCATAAAAAGGTTCTCAGCATTCACTTTTTTTTATCAGGTCCCCTTATATTTATTTGGCCTTTTACATTATAAGAATTCATGTGAGTGATATAAATGTACAGGGTCATCTGTGAAGCATCGCCATTTCCAATTCACTGTTCAGGTACAACCATGGAGAAGATTTCAGTTGGAGAACATAAAGATTGGGGTAGGTTGTGGTTGTGCTACTTAGGAAAAATAACTGGGTCTAATTAGGCTAGGAAGACTAGACATGGTGGTTAAATGAAAACTTCCATGTCTAATATAATCTTGAACAGTAGGGGTTTGCATTAGTCTTATCTTTTGAGCAAGAAAGCTTTCTCACTCAACTCTAGTGTTGTTGATTGATTAAGAGAAGCCTGGTATACAGTATATTATCATAAATTTTGGGATCAAAGAACCATAAAAGTTGGTCTGGTGGGGAAAGTTATTCATACATGAGTATGGTCTGACTGTATTGTGAGAGATATTTTATAAAATGTCCGTATAAAGTGATGGATATTTTGGCTGGGAAACAAAGTTTGGCAGAAGAAGTTGGGGTCCAAAGGAGGCAGTCGGCAAATCATCCAAAGAACAAAGCAGGCAGCCAATCAGCTCTGTTCAGGTTTTAATGAATACAATGAAGACAGCAGGAGATTCTTTCATAGGAGGAATCTGTTATATTTCCTCGTTCAGCCCAGAGGGTGAACAAAAAAAATATTACAGTGTATGGCCAGCTTTACTATAATTATTGAGACTTTCATTAGCATGCCGTGGGTCATCCCTGCAGCTCTTCACCTCATTATGTTGCTAAGCGGTTTATCAGTTGGGTGCTGTATGACTTTTTTTATTCTTTATTTAAATAACAACGTTTTGTGCAAACACAAATATCAATAAAAGGAGAACAGAAAAATAGAACAGTAGAGCATAAGGTGCAATCACCATCCAATCAGCACCCCTGCCCCCTCACAGGGATACTGACCACACATGCAAAAATGAAGCTCATGGAATGCAAGGGTCATGACTCAGAAATTAAAAGATACCGGGCAATGAGTATAGAAGAGACAGAAAAAAGATGAGACATAGGAAAGTATGCACCCTGGGTAAAAGGAGAAGGATTATAACGGCAACACACAGGTATCCAGGTAGGAGAGGAAAAAAGAGAAGAAAGGAAGAAAAAAAAAGGGGGGTGGTTGTGTGAAAAAGGGGGTAGGGGGAACAGCAGTGAGGGAGTATGTGCTATGGCCAAACATATAACCAGTGCAGTATACAAATAATACCATTTGTAGTAACATTTTATTCTTATTCTGATATTCACTAAGGTATCATTAATTAAAAAGAACAAGAGCATAAAGGAATTTCAAAGCTCCCAATCAAACTTGATAGAATGAAATAATAATCTACAACTGATTAGCAATTAAGGCTTAATAGAACTAATCATTTCTTTATTATGGATCTGAAAACAGTCGAAATTACTATAAGCACATCCAGTTCAAGTCCATTAAACATGCTTAAAGTAGTAATCTTTCTATCTGTCTAATATAAAAAAGATTTATGTCAAATAGTTGCCTTAAGTGCAGAAATTTGATACATTTTATGATTTCTAGTACAGCCAAAAACATTATGATTTTCACAGCGCACACAGTACACTTGTTATATCCGAGAAAAGGGCCATTTACAGCTATCACTGGTACATGGACAAAATGGCTGAATTTAAAAGGCTTTAGTCTTAATAATGATTCTTGCAAAATTTATGGTTATGGAATTTTCAGTTTAGAAAATCTTTCAACTTTACTGGTACTGATATGATACAGTAGTTCATATAATAATGTGACAATGTGTATTGATGAAATACAATATTTCATTTTTTATTTAATTACTTTTTGCATTTTTAGGTTTAGGCTAGGGATTAAGAGTTGGGTTAATTTTGGTGTTGAGGGTCAGTGGTTAGGGTTATGTTTTTTGGGGTTAATTACTAGGTATTTATTTTAGGGGTTAGGTTAAGGATTAAGATTAGGTTAAAGTTCAGGTTTTTATATAAAATAAAATATTTTTCTTTAAGACAATGTCACCAAAAGAAAGCTTTGTTTACCCTAAAAAATTATATGCGTTACTTTGTTATCTTAATTAATAACAAAGTTATTCGCAGAATAAGCAGACCCATAGCAGAAATGTAAAAACTGCTTTGAGTCATAAGGAGTATAAATAACCATAACATTGTTAATTAGGCATAATCGTGATACACAAAAAGAGTTTAGATTTTGCTATGTATACTTACTGTGTTGCTTTTCTTAATAATGCATTCCTTTTTGTAATATTTTCTTAACATTTACCCCATTGTCATCCACACAGTGCTTGTATTAATGTCCCATTTCAGAGAAAGTCACTGCAGTTTACAAAAAGTGATATAGAAACCACCTGCACTCCATACAGCGCTATGACCAGTTCAAATAAGGTGGTGCTTGTACTGACAACAACAGATGGCATTGTGTAAATCCTCAAAAGTGATAAAATATAAGTCACCAGCTCTCAAGTATTCAAGGTGCAAACTAGCTTCTTCACTCTTGTCAAATGAATAGGTAATTTGAATTTCTGTGTGAAAGAGGTGTATGTGCCAGTATACTGTATAGCCATTTGTCTAATAACCAAGGATTTCACAGTCCTAGCCTGTAAGACTTCAATACTAACTGGGTTATTCACAAAAGGATGAAGAGTTTGGGGAAGGCAGGAGAAGTGAACAATCTAGGACAACACATCTGAATTGGAAAGTGAGCTGAATTGGAGAATGTTTCCAATTCAGCTATGTTGTCCTAGATTGTTCACGTCTCCTGCCTTCTCCAAACGCTTCACCCTTTTGTGAATAACCCTGTAAATCTTTGACAGCCTTCCTTATTATAGGACCGATTTATCAAAACTAGTGGAATGAGGTGAAGTTCTGCTGACTTCCATCATCCAATCATGTGTGAGCAAAAATACTGTTTTTTTAAACTTTCCTTGCATAATGTTTGGGTAATTTTTACCCCATTCACTAAGCTAAGTCAAAAATTGCCTTGTAAAATGAAAATTCACTTTGCAAAGTGATCTGTTCTGCTTGGTCCCTCTGTGGGACCGAGCAGAACAGGAAAATAGTTTAAAAAGTAGAAAAAAATAAATAGAAAACGATTGTGCGGAGCTAGCAATGACAGCTAACTCCGCCCAACAGTTTTCTATTGGCCGGCGTTTCTGCTGCCGTCAAAAAAAAAAGAAAAAAAACCTCTCCCGGGCGCTCTGGGAGTCTTTTGCTCCCGGCCGCCAAGGAGAGAAACACAGATTTTTCTTTTTTTCTTCTTTATTTTGACACAGAGACGTGTCAGAATAGAAAAAAAAGTAAAACATTTTGGCCATAGGAATGCATTGCTAGATTCCTATTGGCTAGTTCAATTTGCAATAGCCAATAGAAAACTAGCTATTGTACCCGCCCTCTGCTGCTGTCAATCAGTAGTGGGGACCTGATGGAGAACTGCAGCAGAGGGCGGGTGCAATGCTAGTTTGCTATTGGCTATTGCAAATTGAAATAGCCAATAGGAATCTAGCAATGCATTCATATGGCCAAAAATTTTTTTTTTTCTATTCTGACACGGAGCTTTTCTATTCTGACATGGAGCTGTACGGGCTATAGTGAATAGCCCGTACAGCAGCCCTTCGGTTCTACTGAACCGAAGGGGTCCTGGGGCCGAAGCTAGCCGAAGGATCGGCCGAAGCTACGGCTAGATCCTTCGGCTGCTTCGTGAATAGACCCCATAGTCTACTTGTAAATCAGCCCCATTACATTTGGTCATCTATTTTGACAGCATGACTTAATAAGTTATTTAAGATATGGGGGTTGATTTTCTAAAGGGATAAAGCATGATTACTCTGCAAAGTAACGTTTCACTTTGCATGGAAATTATTAGTTAGTTTAGGGAATGTGGTGAAAATCACTTGCAAAGAATATTGAAAAAAAAAGATTTTTGCTTGCAAAAAAAGAGGAGTGAAATCGGCAGTGTAAATTCAGTTTTCTAAGTGAACAGCTAATGCTCCTTCAGTAAATCAACCTCAAGAATTCAACAAGGAGTATAAACAACCACAAAGGGATGATACAAGAAACACTTACACACTTTATTATATTTATATAGTAACCCAACACATGTAATATATCTTTCTAAACACGAAACTGTGCAATATATTGCAGCTTACCAGTCCATAGATGTTGTGGCAAAATTAGTTTTCACTTCTCAGGGTAAGAACATGTTCAACAAGAACAGAAAGCACGTGCTGACCTTGCCAGAAATGTAGTGTCCTTGTGACTTTCTGTGAGTTAAAAAGACAGCATAAACATCCTTATCTTTATTGTGCAAACTACAAGTCCCACCATGTAATGTAGATAAACTAACACAGACATGTTTTAAGCCCAGCCTGTGTGACAACCATGGCTACCCCTTTACATACAGTGGAGAAAAAGCATAGACATGGAGGTACAGAAAGTGCGTTATTCACAGGATTACCAGGTTAAAATAAAGGAAAAAAAACACAGTTGAGCTGAAATATATTACATTTTTGTTTTTGGGTTTAGATGCACTCAAATAGATTCTGTGGCAATGTGGGTGATCCAAACAGCCTCCCAAGACCCATAACATCAGGGGCCTACTGACACCAACTGCCCAAATGCAGTTCATCCTTTAACAGCTCTATCTCATGAGTTCTGTCAGTGTGCCTATCCTAATATTGAGCAGGTTCCTCACCTACAAGAAGTAAACTTTCAGGGATGGAAGTGTAGTAAATGTCAGGGCCAGCATCACATGTTACCTCTATGCAGCGGTGTGGAAGGCATTGCATGAAGGTAAAAGTACATGACAATGTAAAAATAGTGTGAAAAAATAGAAGGTTCTGTTTTAATCGGATGCAACTCCACAGCAGAAGCAGTGCTGATGTGGAGGTCTTTAACAAATCCACAGCAAATCTATTATGTAGCCTTAACTGGATTGTCCCAGATCCCCGAATGTCTTTATAAATATACCCTACATCTGGATATCGTATGCACCTGTATCAGACGTTAGGGCTTTTCATATTCGTCTATCCCTTTAGGTACAGTCAGAACGGGACTAAAGTAAGGGGCAAAAGGAAAACGGCTCCTGGGCACATTGACATTTATAGTAAGGGCAGAAAGGGCAGCTGCCTGGGGCTCAGACTCCAGGTGGGGAGAGAATGATAAAAATGTTTTGCACTTCATTTTTTTCATTCAGTTTTGGCTGAAGGGATGGAAGCTATTGTACTGCTCTTAGTAAATGTTTGCTTTGGATGATAACCCAAAATATGTATGCACATTCCCTCTACCAGTATGCATTGCTACTATATTATCTGCCACCAATATATGAATAATTTGCAGAGTATACTGCATAAGATTAACCTCTTGCATCCACCAAAAGAAATCTCTATCTGTCCCCAAAAAAGGGTATAAAATTCATTTCAGTACAGCGCTGCATGACGGAATAAATGTCAGTTAAAGTACCGCAGCGCTGAATACTGAAAAATGGCCTGGATGGGAAGGGGGTTTAACACCGCGGATGTCAACTGGTTAAACAATGCATTCCAAATGCTTCAGAAATGTTTCACAAACCCATGCCAGAAGCAAAACACAAATGTATAATCAATTAAAATAAACTGTGATGGGGAGAGACCTTAATTGAAAACAGCCTGGGGCCCACATTACAATGAATCCATCAATTAATAGAATAATAGTCATACAACTTATGTCATATAACTTATGTTTTCCAATGGCAGGCTACATGTTTCTTGTCATGCAGGCTTCCTTTATATGTGACTTTTATTTTTTTCACTTTTTTTATTTTTTTTACACTTATTGGTATTGCTATCACATAGGGGATAACCATCCCCCTATATACAGGTGAAACTCGAATAATTAGAATATCGTGCAAAAGTAATTGCAGTAATTGCTGCAAAAGGGGCCCAAACCAAGTACTGAGTACATATGCATGCTTGTACTTTTCAGAGGTCCGATATTGTTTTATTGATTGCATGTAATATTCTACTTTTTTGAGATTGTGGATTTGGGGTTCTTGGGGTTTTCATGAGCTGTAAGCCATAATCATCACAATTATGACTAATCACGGCTTGAACTATCTTGCTTTGCATGTAATGAGTCTATCTCATATTTTAGTTTCACCTTTTAAGTTGCATTAGTGAAATAAATTAACTTTGCATGATATTCTAATTATTCGAGTTTCACCTGTAATAGCAAAGGCACACTGACAGGCCTTCTTTATGGAGACATTAGGGGTCTCTGATGGTAAGGAATTGAATTAATGAGAATATACGCTCCCAATGATAATTTTTAATTACATAAAAAATGACTTGCTTGAGAGAAGTAGCATTGTATTCATGGTTTAAGTGAACTTTAAATAAAGTTGAATATACTTTTCATTATTATAAATATTGTAAGGACTCCACACAAAATGAGCAAGTACACATTTTAAAGAAAAAAGTAACCATTTAACATATTGCAGAATCTGAATATTTAGCATTTTTATAATTGGGAAGTGTATATTTTTTTCTCATCCATTGAAGGACATAGGAATTACAAATCAGGGAGTTTATAATGCAGTCTCTAAGACCCCTAATGTCACCTGGGGACCACAAAAGAAGCTGATGAAGCAGAAATCTGCTTCATCAGCTTCTTTTCTCTGGCTATTACACATCACTTCCGCACGCACAGCACGGAGGGAGTTCAGCAAGGAGGAAGATGCTGATCTCCCTCCCATCTTACCTCCTGGCGCCCTCCCGAGCCGGTCCCGGACCGCAGATGGGCTAGTGATCCAACATCTGGATCCGCTGAGCCGAACCTCCGGCAGGCAACTCACTGCTGTTCGGCCTATTCTCATAGATGCCGAAAAGTAGTGAGTGAATAGCCAAATGCCGCCGAGCGGCATTCGGCTCGGCTATTCTGCTCGGTACCTCTGTGGTACCAAGCAGAATAGAAAACAGTTAAAAAAGTAGAAAAAATTAAATTGAAAACGAGCAGTGACAGCTAACTCCACCCAACTGTTTTGTATTGGCCGAGCAATTCTGCTGCCATCAGAATAAAAAAAAAACACCATAGGAATGCATAGCTAGATACGTACAGGTGAAACTCGAATAATTAGAATATTGTGCAAAAGTAATGGCAGTAAGTGCTGCAAAAGGGGCCCAAACCAAGTACTGAGTACATATGCATGCTTGTACTTTTCAGAGGTCTGATATTGTTCTATGTACAATCCTTGTTTTATTGATTGCATGTAATAATCTACTTTTTTGAGGTTGTGGATTTGGGGTTCTTGGGGTTTTCATGAGCTGTAAGCCATAATCATCACAATTATGACAAATCACGGCTTGAATTATCTTGCTTTGCATGTAATGAGTCTATCTCATATATTAGTTTCACCTTTTAAGTTGCATTAGTGAAATAAATGAACTTTGCACGATATTCTAATTATTCGAGTTTCACCTGTATTAGCTATTTCACTTTGCAATAGCCAATAGCAAGCTAGCTATTGCACCCGCCCTCTGCTGCTGTCAATCACTAGAAGGGGACCTGATGGAGAACTTCAGGTCCCCTCTGCTGATTGCAGCAGTGGGTGGGTGCAATAGCTAGTTTGCTATTGGCTATTGCAAATTGAAATTGCCAATAGGAATGTAGCTATGCATTCCTATGCTGTTTTTTTTATTCTGATGGCAGCCAATGGCAACAGAGCAGAGTCAAAATTTCCAGGAGAAAGTGTCCGGGAGAGTTGGGCTGTCTGAAGATCAGTGTCCCTGGTTACCTGGTAACCAGGGACGCTGATCTGTCTGTGCAAGTGGCTGGAGCCAGCCCTGAGATGACGGCTAGCTCCGCCCAGCAGTCAGTAGCAGGCTGTCGGCCAGCCAATGGCCGGCCGTTCGGCCAGCTTCGGCTTTCACCTCGGCTCAGTCGAGCCGAAGCATATGCCTTCGGCTCGACTTGAGCCCCTCGGCCAACTTCGGGAGCTGTACGGGCTATAGAGAATAGCCCGTACACCAGCCCTTCGGTTCTACCGAACCGAAGGGGTCCTGGGGTCGAAGCTAGCAGAAGGATCAGACGAAGTTCATCTTAGTGCTTTTTCCTGACTTCTCCATTGTAGAATGTTCATGTGAGATTCCCTGAAAAGGATCAGTTTTTCGAACCCTTTCAGTCAAAACCCTTATGAAAGGCCTAACAGCTTTGGTTGGCCTCACAGGTGCCTAACATTGCTAATTATTGGTCAATAATGGGCTAGGCTGTTCAGCTCAAACCCTCACTAAAGAAGTCTATACCCTGTTGGTCATTGGGTCCTTCCTAAACTGTTAAGGACATTCATTCCCGCTACTGTCTCTTTAGTGGCTTGTAGGGTATTGAGGGAATACCCTCTTAACACAATCTCCCCATATTTCAGTGACTCTTCTTTCAGAGTTTTTGTTGCTGAAGAGAATTTACATGATGTTTCACTTCAAGTAGTAACAATTTCAAAGGACCCAACTACATCACCTTGGAAGAGGATCAGAAGTAATACACTCTGTTCTGTTTTGAATTTAAGCTATTCCGTAAACAGAATTTGTCAGCTTCTGTACACTATTGTGTATAAATGTGGAAACAAAACAATTAATTTTTCAGAAGATATACAGATGTTCCATCTCTATTATATTTATTTCTAGTCCTTGATGTGGATGGTTGCACTTTGTTTCCTTGATATGAAGGATACAGTAAAATAGAGAACTTAGAGAGCAAATAATTAAGTCTCAGCTGACCTATGAAGCCAATAGCTTGATTACCTTCACAAAATGAAATATTGCCAAATATCCCACTGTAGTGACATTGTGTTTAAGGCAGCAATTAGTTCTAAATGAAAGTTAAAAAAATTGGTTTTTAAACCCAAAATTAAAACAAATAGCTAAACAGCAGACTGTAAAATCAGCAAAATGTTTTATTATGGTGTTTACAGTGATTATTGTGGAGAAGAAGGGCTTGTTGGCTACTGCTATCTTTGGTAACCACAATATTCTGCACCCTTTCTGTGCTTGAAGATGCACCCAAACAAATTAATATTATAAAATTGGAGGGAGGGTAGCAATTTTATTGGGGCTTAGTAACAAGGCTTCAAAGAGGACACAGTGTTGGTGGTTACAGGTGGTTGGAGTGCTGATGTGGCAGTTACAGATTAGAAAGTAATCTATGGCAGCTTCCAAAAAAAGAATCAAAAAAGGGTAGGCTTGAAAGAAAAAAAATTCTAGAACAAATTCCCCAGAATACCTGAATGGAGCTAGCAGCTGTTTGGCTGCTAGCTCCATTCAGCAGAAAATTTTCCAACCAGCTCGTTCAATTAACTGAACGAGGGATGCTGGCCAGAAGGGTGCTGACAGTGAATTTTATCCAGTTCATCAAATTCCAAATGTGCACACTTTTTCTGCCATCTTTTTAGTTTCTGTGTTTTTTAGTAATTATATCTTATTTTGGGTACAATGACTGGGACATGGTGTATAATATTTGCATCAGGCTCCCTACCTTTGCCTTGCCATCTTAGCATCACCATTGTTCCAACCCTACTCAGGGAAGCACATTCTGTTATGTATGGGCTCATATTTTCTAGCATAGTATAATGTAAAAGTCAAGCAACAACAATTTTAGCATGATCATTTCATCCAGAGTGTTTACTCTAAAATTCACAAAAAGGCTAAAAGAGCAATGAAAATGTGTTCACATTTTGCTTCTGCATTGGATTTCTAAAGAGTGATTTGGCAGCTGTCATTACCTGTTTGCAGCATAATCTCATAAGCCTGTTCGTGTCATTTTTTTCCATGGTCAGGAAATTAAACCATTTACTAGATAATATGCAACTAATACACAATTAGCTATGCAAATTAGTAACTTAATGGCTGTCCAATTAAGTTGCTGCTACAGTATCATTTGGACTAAGTAAAAACGGAAGAGTATTTATTAAATCTTATTAACATTTTGAATAACATTTATTTCTATTAAATATGTTAATTTGATACTTTTTCATTGCTTTCACAAGTTTATTATTTTTTTCCAAAATTATCTAGGGGCACATTTAAAAGCAGTAAACATGAAATTCCCTGCACATTTACTGTTAAATTGTTAAATTGCTGGAAAGATTCATTTATAGGTTTGCTTGATCCAGAATTACCAACATCTGTTCTTCAATGGAAAATGGACTTACTTTGAACTTCCCCCTGTTTATCACTTGGTGAATGCCAGAAAACAGTTACCATTTTGAAATGGCAGATAATGTCTTTTGCAAGAATCGCGAAAAATTGTCCATTTTGCAGTATATGGTAATGTCAATTTGGAGCCCCAAAATTACTGTTTGAATGCTGTATGTTAGCTCATTTGTATGTGATGCTCTTTGGCAGTTAGTCACTATATCTATCTATCTATCTATCGATAGATAATTATATATATATATATATATATATACAGTATATACATTTGTAATGTGATGATTTGCTGCTGTTCCTAGTTAACATTAGTATGAATGCAGAAGTCATGATGACCAGCTACTGCGGAGGTGTTGGCTCTCTTCGGAGAGGATCTTACATTTTGCCTGTGTTGTTTTGCAGCTTTTGTACAGTGGCAGGCATACTTTACTGGCATGATTTAGCCCAGCTCCTCCAATATTCTTAAAAGGGTGTTTGAGGCAATTCTTAAAGGGTATCTATTAGGGATGCACCAATACTGTTTTTTCTGTATCGAGTACGAGAACCGATATTCATACTTCAGTACTCACCTATACCGGTGCATCCGGTAGCATGGAGCCAGCTTCTTGGGCAATCAGGACCTGCTGCCCGACTTCTTGATTGCTCGGGAAGCTGGCTCCATGCTGCCTGGCCGGCTTGATGCTGATTGGCTGGGAAGCCAGCATCCCAGCCAATCCGCAAGGAGCCGGCTTTCCGGCCAATCAGGAAGCTGGGAGGCGGGTCATTACTCGCTGCCCGACTTCCTGATTTGCCAGGAAGCTGGCTACATCCTGTTTGGCTGTCTCAAAGCTGATTGGCCAGGAAGCTGTCTTCTCCGGCCAATCAGCATGGTGTCAGCTGCCTGGCCAATCAGAAAGCTGAACAATGGGTAATGGCCCATTGTGCCAGCTTCCTGATTAGCCGGGAGGCTAGCTCTATGCTGTTTGGCCGGCTTGATGCTTATTGGCTGGGAAACCGGCTTGTGGGTAATGACTTGCAGCCCAGCTTCCTGATTGGCCGTGAAGCTGGATCCATGTTCCCTCGCGGCACTGCCGGGGGTCCGGTATCACGGGGTAAGTATCAGAGCATTTGGGCAAATATATATATACTAATAAGACTGATAGAGAGATTTCCTCTAACATAGGACAAAGAGTGATGGGAAATCTCTCAAAATGGGGACACAGTCATAATAGACAAAAGCACATTTTCTTAGAAGAGACAACCAGAGACAACCACACCTACATTTCTTGTCTTAGTGTCACATGGTGTAAGTCAGGGAAAGTTTCCCCAATTGGGTCACCAAAAGAAATAAAAATACTGATAAATTTGACCTCTATTCCACTATATCCAAAACCTAAAATATTAGAGTTAGGCTTTAAGGATTATAGCAGAAAGCGAGTAAATTACATCTAATAATACAGCTCAAAGGCCAATGTCGCTGTGCTATGCGGAGCTGTCACTTTAGGACTCAGGAAGCTCCAGGTCAGATGGACTTTAAACATAACAATGTTGTTCTGCTGCCGCTAGAGCCTGCTTATGGTTACCCATCTTTGGTTCTTCAGCATGCAGTGCACATATTGATTGGGCTGGGAAGTCTTACATAAAAGAGTGATCTTCAAACAACAGCTTCAATGTCTCCTCTGCCCACAGCTATCCTAAGAGGTGTTATGAAGAGTCTCTGGTGCAGTCGAGTACATAATGTGAATACGTTACAGTCACCACAAAATAAATGTCATCAACTTCCAAAATCTGAGTTCTGCTGGAAGTTCCTATGGTAAAAGAAACTGCTTCATGTTGCAGTTCCAGTGCAATAGGAGACAGTCTGCTATTTTATTGTAAGAATAAAATCTTTCATCAAGGAATTATTGATCATCTGTAAGTGTTGGTGGGAATTTAGTGTGGTAATAAATTAGCACAGCTAATAGCAATTGAAATGGAGTGATATTTACACAGTGCACTGGCATCAAACTTTTACTGGATGTTTAGTGGATCAAATGATTTTCTTTTTATTTCTCTTTAAAGCAAACTTTTTAGTAATTCGAAACTTTTCAAAATAAAATTTCTGCCTAAGGACAGGCACCACAAGGTGTTGTCTATTACTCTTCTTTAGTTAAATCTGTGCCTAGGAAAAGAGAGATGTACAAAAGAAGCTTTTCTGTCTAGCAAAGGTAATTGCAGGACTTTGTCTTCTAAAATGTCAAATGGCTAACAGATTGACTTTAGCCCTATAAAAGTCTTGCATTTTATACTTGTTATGCAGTCAGGCTGCAAAACTTGTAGGGAACATGGCTTTTATTTTTTATTATGTTTTGGCTGTTAACCTTTTAAGAAGCTGCCCTGTGCTAACAGTTCAAGGGGGAGCCGGAGTGCTGTTGTTACACATAGAGGGCAGCGGACTCATATACCTCCTGCACTGTGCACCAATCAACAATATTGCCCAGAGAGCAAGTATGGTTTATTGTAGTACTGTGTGGTTGCTTGGTATTGTACCATTTGAGTACTGAGTGATTGCTTGGTATTGTGCCATTGGAGTACTGTGTGGGTGATTGTTATTGTACCACTGGAAACCCGGACAGGTGGAGGAAGGCCAGGATATTGATTGCAGGTGGGTTCTTCACTAGGATCTGTTTGATGATCAGATCAGGCTTTTCCATGGTGTCTACTGTGTCTGGTGTCATTTGTGTTTTGTGAGACCTTTATACATCACTGCAGACAGAGGAAATAACATCACTTTTACACAGTACAGAAGTGAACAAATACATTTCACAAAGGATGGTCCCTCTGAGAGTAGGATGTATAGCTGGGCTTCCATCAGTCTTTCCAGTTTATAATTCCAAAAGCTATTTTTCCATTAATGAAGAGCAGTATAGTGTCAACATTAAAACCAAGCTAAATTTGCCTTTGACAGAACATTTCATTTTGCATGTAAGAACCTTGAAGATAACCTCGCCCTTGCTACGGCCTCAGGGCCATAGCAAGGGCGAAACGACTGAGGCTCTCGCCTCGGGCGCAGCCGTCAGGGAGAAGTGGGGCTTCTCCTCTGCATCCCCACTGCTCTCTCCCATCTGTATGCAGCGGGGATCCGAGGAGAAGTGAAGGAAGCGCTGCGGGGGGGCGGAGCCGCAGTCAGAGCAACATGGCCGAGCGGTGAGGAGAGAAAGAGAGCCGTCCGGCCAGGGTATGACAGCTGGCGGCTCTCTTTCTCTCCTCACCGCTCGGCTAATGCTGCTGTGAGAGCAGGTCCGTCCTCTACCCCCCTTCCCACAGCTGTGGCGCTTCCTTCACTTCTCCTCAGATCCCCGCTGCCTCTGCCTGAGGCTGAGCCCCCCTCTGTGCGCTGCAGCTGATCACTCCAGTGTTTGTAAATAACTGTTTGTAAATAACTGGGGACACATAGTATATGTGTCCCCCAGTTATGAATGAACAGGAAGTGTGTTGCATCACTTCCTGTTCATTCATGAGTTTCTGAATGGGTAGCAGCACTCATTACAGAGACTTCTCCCCATTCAGAAACTGGATGATAGTAAATATTTTCTGCATGAATGGGAAGCTTCTGTACTTTCCATTCATTTAGGCTGCAGAAATAGAGATTGCCCTCCAAACAGTAAAAAATAAAGAATAAATAGAAATGAATTTAAAAAAAAAAACATATCCTGGAGGTGGGGCGCAGTACATCACATAACACTGCACTTGCGCGGCGCTGGGTGACGTCACACCCCTGTTGGGGAGGCACATTTTTTTCTTGCGTCGGGCGCAAAATGAGCTAGCTACGGCTCTGCCCAGCCTAAATGCTTTTTCGTCGCAATAGCTTATGCCTTTAAAGCCATTCTGCAGAATAATGAAGGCTACAACTGAGTTTTAATGTCATTGGGATACTTATAATTCTTAGGCTGTTTTTCAATTACTACTATTTTCCAAGTTTTTTTTTTTTTGTGTGTGTGAAGTATCCATATGCCTTTTATGGGCCCAGGAGGAGCATCCGCAGAGTCCAAAACTCTTTGCTCTGTCTAAGCTTTCATTTTCTAACCTGCAATATGCTTGTTTTGTTACTAACACTATTTTCTGTTATGCTAAATAAATATAAGCCTCAAGTTATTATTACACTGGGGTATCACAGCTGACTGAGCTGAAGGTCGTATCACCATATACCATAGCGTTTATGGGGATTAATGAGGTGTTCTTAAAGCCTATGTTAAGGCATTTGTTTTTATGATATTCTTTTAAACACTGATCCATTAAATACTGTAAAAGACAACATGGGATTAATTTATAAAAAGCAAAGGAGTGAAACACCCTCCGCCTGCCTTTCACAGTTCATAAGGATAACCTTGTTTCCTAGCTTAAACCAGTTTAAATGTGAGACTTTTCACATTTTTTTGTCTTTAACAAGAGCAGGGATAATAATCATATCATAGTCACATGCATTCATGCATCAGTAAGTGTACAGTAATAGTTTAACGAGTTTCATTCTACAGTATGTCTTGTTTGGTTTTATAAATCGTCATGTGGATTAATAAAGCATGTAAGCAACAGGTTATCCATTTAAACTATTAAGAAGCTATATTTTGCTTGTTTTGGAAAGAATGGGAGCTCTGGCATCACCTTGGTATTACTTAGAGAAGCAGGTGAGCCTCATGCCCACAAAGTAGGACATTGCTATTCCTAAGGTGGCCTAGTTGAGAATCTATGGAACATCAAGCTATATGGCTTGCAAACAGCATGCTTTTCTAATTAAAAGAGCTAAGTGATATACAAAACAGCATTGTAAACCTGTACCCCAATGATTGTGCATGAACTGGAAATCGCTGGTGCTTAGGAAAGGCTCCATCCACCTCCGTAAGCAACAAAATAATGTAACACAGGTTCCGACAGCTTTATGTTCTGGTCCTCTATTAAATATCAGATGAACAGTTGACATCATAAACCCTCTAACGCGATATTCTACATCCAAGTCTATGGATCCACAGTGTTTATCTTTCCAATATCCAATACCAATTTCCAACATCTAATAGGAAGATATTGGAAAGGGAGACTCTGTGGATCCATAGAATTGGAGGAAGAATATCACAAGGGTTAAATTACCGCTGGAATCTGATAAATAATAATATTTAACAATGTAATAATATAGTGTTTGGGAAGTGTCCTTTAGGAAGTCCTTTTTTTAATATTCAGGTATGTATTAGTAGCTAATAACTTTTAAATTATAATTATAATTTGTATCATGTGTTTTTTCTAGGGTTATTAATTATGTAAATTGTTTATGGCTATTTGTTTGTAGCACCTTCCTCACCTGTCTGTTAAGGTATGTATGTGCTTGGGAGACAGTATGAACCAACCATAAGGCCATGCGTGGCTGAATTGCGCTACCATGTTTATGTTGTGAACTGTTCATCTTATATTTAATAAAGGATTAGAACATGGAGCTGTATTGCGAAACATGTTCTGAAAGAGCTAGGTCCAGATCTCTTAGCATTCCAACAGTGAACAGGAAGTTGTTTCCTGTATTCTTCCTGGGAGATAAACCACTCCCCACAATGTAGACAGCATAGAGAGTTTGGGCAGTGATTTTCTCAGTGTTGGGCATCTTTGGTCTGGTATGATTTTTTTCTGCCTGTCAAAAATTCAAGCAAAAACATAGGGGGTTATTTACTATTGAGTCGAAGGACACAGCCATAGCTGATCCTTCGGCTCTCTTCCACCGCCGGAGCCCTTCGGTTCAGTAGCCCGTACCCCAGCCGAAGGCGGCCGAGCGCCTCAGCTGAGCCGAAGGCATATGCTTCAGCTTGACTGAGCCATAGTGACAGATGAAGCAGGGCGAACGGACTGCCAAAGGCCAGCCGTTCGTCCAGCAAATGACAGCTGGGCAGAGCCAGCCGTGATCTCACGGCTGGCTCCACCCAGTTGTAATGACAAATCAGCATCCCCTGGGAACCTGGGGATGCTGATCTGTCATTAAACAATAACAACTGAGCGGAGCTTCGCCCAGTTGTTATTCATTGGCCGGAACCTGCTAGAAGACTCTAGCGGGTGCCGCCCAATAGGAAACAGTTGGGCGGATCTAGCTGTCACTGCTAGCTCCGCCCAATTGTTTTTCTTTTGACTTTTTTAATTATTTTTCATTTTCTTTTTTTTTTTTTTTTCTTTAAAACTATTTTAATTTATTTTTCATTTTTTAAAAAAAAAAGTAATTAAAAAAAAATTTCACCTATTTTATATTCTGCTCGGTACATCGGAGGTACTGAGCATAATAGCTGAGCTCGGCGGCATTCGGCTATTCACTCACTACCGTTCGTCCCCCATGAGAATAGGAGCGAACGGCAGCGAGTGAGCTGCCGGAGCGAACGGCTTAGCCAATCGAGATGTTGGATCGGCTGATTTGAACTGCTTCTGCACTTCATCCGAATGCAGCCGATGTACGACCGATTTTAGCCAATGTACGGCTAAAATCAGCCGTACTGAGCAGAAATGAATAGCCGAACAGTGTTTGGCTCACTTCACAACAGCTGGATTATTCACTCGGCTGCCTTTGGCAGCTTTGTGAATAAACCTGATAGTCTCCCTCCTTCTACTATTTTCTGTCATCGGTCCAGATCCCAGTGCAAAACACCTTGGACATCATCGCCATATTCTGCTGCTGAGTTTCTACAAAAGCAACAAAACAATCATTTTAACTATTTGAATGGAAGAAAGTGCATCGTACGTTAAATCACAGAGGTGGATAAGGCCAAATGAATAATATTTTAATACATTCAATCATCTCTACTCCTTTCCCATCTCATCATTAGGTTGAAGTCATTGTTATTAAAACTAGAATCGAACAATCAAATTCAGTTTTTAACGTCATAAGAATTTTGTCACCTACCACAGCCAAATCAATTTTACAGTGCAAACTGTGAACTGGCACAAATTTTGAATAGATTTAACCCATTAGCAAGATGGCAGAATTCAAATTATTAATTGGACAGAAAATTACTTTTGCAGATGTGATTAATTATTATAAGGTGGTGGCGTTTATGGTGGTCACCTGTCAATAAGTTTATCTTCCCTTATTTAACAATTTACACAAAAACAATTATAAATGTGCACTAGCAGCCACCACATATATCACCAGAGGTGGAATTAACAAACACAGCAGCATTTAGATGAGAATAGCATGCAGATGAGGATAGTATGCAGGTTCTCAGAAAAGCAGGTATATCTCTTAACTAGAAAATATAGTGTACCTGCTCAGACTAGGGTCATTTTTGCTAAAGTCAAAAAGTGATTTATTGAAATTCAACTAAAGATAGGATCAGTAGTTTAAACAGCAATTACCATGATAATAGCAAAATCCCAAATTAGCATGAAAAGTAATTAATGGTACATTTGAAACAGTTTAATAAACTCTAGCAACAATGTTACTGTCCTTGGATCTCTTATTTACTTCTTCTAACTGAGCCTGTTTTATATAGCTCTAAGGCTGTAAACTTGTTGTAAAGTAGGAAACTGTAATAGGCAGAGCCATCCCACTACAAGTGATTAAACTTTAAATGGCTATTAATGGATTTTGCTAGCGTTATCCTCTTGTAGGTATCTTAATAAGGATAATCAGGCTTTGATTGTCTAGGACACACTTTAGGGTCCTTACATGGCCTGTAGATGTTTCAGATGTGTACTCAAATATACGTGGAAAAGTTTAATTAATCTCAGGTGCTGCCTTAGATACATGTCATATGTCTCTGGTGAGTTGTCAATTTCCTTCTACTTTGGTGTTACTTCCTTATCTGACTATCCAGCGAGATGTTAAGTGAATTGAATTCTGCAGTGTTTTGGCCAACAGTAAGCTCCAAAGTCTCTTTTAACACAAAATTATTAATTGTGGCACAAATAAAAGACAAATCAACCACACAAGAATGCAAGCAACAGAATAACTCTAAATGTATCATCTCAAGAAATGCAACTTTCAGTTCATATGGTTAGGCTCTATAGCAAGATACTATGTTTTTTGTTTGTTTTATTCTTGATGGATCAGCTTCACATTGGGTGACATAGCTTTCAATTCATATGCTTATCACTCATTTATTTCACAAGTATGAAGTTAAGAAAATGTACAAGGCAATTATATGGAAGCAAGAGGGTTGCAAAATGTCAGCTGGTTCGCCATAATTGACTGATTCATTTTGGGTAGGCATAACCAATGGTCAAGAAAGATAGCAAATATCTAGACACCAGCGCTATGTGGACCAAAGTCAATCCCCATTTAGTATTCTTTCCAATTATATGATCACTCAGGAAGTCTGCCGTCCAGGAGGGTATTGGAAAAATTCCTTGTGGTACATGCAAAGAAAACAAAAAGACAGTGCCTTCTCCTAGTGTATTAACATGTATTAATAATAATACATTACAAATACATCAAAGCTCTGAAGAAGGGGGACCTCCCAGAAACACGTTAGCTGTTTAGGATTTTACACAGCTCTTTAGTGGTTGATCCTCACCTTCATTGTCATTGTGGAGCTTTCTACTTGTCCAGGGCTGGATTTGCAATCTTTTTGTATCCTTTGCATCCCTTTCTCAGGAGTTATACAATTTCATACCATATTCAATTTTGAAATTCTGACCTTAAAGGTGACTTTTACTTTAATTAAAAGTTTCATTAAACTGGGCTAAGCATATCTTTCTTTAAAGGAGAACTATGAGGTGAGTGCTTTTCACTTACCTCATAGTTCTAGCCGACCTGTGACAATGAGACTGTCACAGGTCGGCTCAGTAGATCGGGAGGTGAGCGAACACATACCGGGTTCGCTTGCCTCTCGATCCTGTCACGGCTCTCTGCCGTGACAGGGGGAGGGGCTGGATTCCCCTCTCCCCGCTCCGATCTGCCAGCGCTGACTGGCGGAACGGACAGGGGAGGGGGCAGGTACAGCTGGCTCTGCCTCTAGATAGGCAGAACCAGCTGTCACTCACGCAGCTGGGTGGATCCCGTCATCTAAGTCGTGACCCGCTCCGGCTGCGGCGTCTCAGTATACCGCGAGCTCTAGCTCATGGTATACTGAGCTAAGGGTAACGGGAGGACGCTAGTTTGTGTCCTCCCGTTACCCTAAGGAGAACTATGGGGAAAAACACTGACCCCATAGTTCTCCTTTAAGCATATTTCCATTTTTGCCATCAAATTTGAGAAAACCCCTTTATATGTCTGTTATGTGTCATTCACACAGCATTATGAAAAGAATACATTTTTTTTTCATTCTTACCTTTTAGATGTTTTGTTGCAATAGGCAAAATGGCTGAATCCAGTTTTTTTCTGAGTGACCTGTCCATATAGAAAGACTTAAGACTGAAATGTGTGGATTGTTTTAACTGCATTGGCATACAATGCAGAAGCAAGGGTTGTAATCCTTTAACCCTTTATTAGGACTGGCAGTGTTTAAATATACTTTATAATGAACAAACCCCTCACCCATTCACCCCTACAACTCCTCATAACATTACAAAGAAGGTGAAGCTAACCTATAAGAATTCAAGAAATCCTAACCCCAGTTAAAAAAAAAAAGCATTTTTCATTATTTTTTTTTAGCTTATTCTATGTTAATGGTAACATGTAACAAATATATAATAGGTGTTATTCCATTTTGGTTTGCCAAACTGGAAATACACTTTAAGGTGCATTGGTGCTGATTAAGATTCACAGTAGTTTTGAGAGGGGTTTTTAAGCTGTGTACTTTGCTAATGAACAGATTTCATATGTTAAAACAGTCATACTGCCCAGATTTGTTGTTCCAAAGTATGTATCCTAAAGTCTCTGGCAATCATTTACCTCCGTGTTTTTCTCTTTCCTCTCACTGCTTGCTTTTTCTATTGATCCCTCACCCTATGGCCACAATCTTCTGCTTTCATCTCAGTGTTTATCTTGTATGCTCACTAATACTCACAGGTTTATTCACTAAAGGGTGAAGAGTTTGGAGAAGGCAGGAGAAGTGAACAATCTGGGACAAAATAGCCAATTTGGAAAATGTCTCGATTTCAGCTCACTTTCCAGTTCAGATATGTTGTCCTAGATTTTTCACGTCTCCTGCCTTCTCCAAACTCTTTGCCCTTTAGTGAATAACCCTGTCAATCTTTCAATACCATTTACCACTCAGTTGCTATGTGTGCTTCTGTCCAGCTTGGCAAATCCACTTTTTTCCCTTCTTTCTTTCTTCCTTCCTCACAATTCTTCAAACATGGCTCTCATTCTCCTTCCCTCAAGCCACTTAGTTAGTTGTTGCTAGACTTTGTACTAGAATACCTCCTTCTCCAAGCACTGACTCAGAATTCAGCACTGCAGTAGTATAACAATCTGGTCAAGTTCAATGCCAGTCCTGATTCCCAGAATTTGTACATGCTTCTCAAGCTTGGAATTTGTTGACAATGGGCACCTATGTACTTCAGGAAGGTGTCCTTAAAGCTACTAGGCGCTCAGATTTGTGTTACTATTGCATCCAAACCCAATTATGTTTCTTAGAAAATTACCCACAAAGCTCAGTTTGAAGTTGTATTTTGTCCCTTTTTAACCACTTTTCTTTTACTTAGTACTTGAAGAAAATAGATTACTATTTCAGTGTAATGTAAGACTATCAAAGGTGTTTTCATGACCTATTCATCAGAAATGAAGCTCTCAAATTAAGCACTTCTTATCTACTTAATATTACAGCAGTGCAAGCACAGTGAAGTGACCATCATCCTAATGAAGTAGCTAATGAGAGATGCCATTAAATTTTAATTACACTGTATGCTATTAGTGGTAAATGATTACAGCATATCATAGAAGGGACAAAATATATATAAGTTCCATTAATCAAGCATAATCAAGCTGCCCATTCATTTGCCTGTTAATCAGAGAAGATGAAATACAGGCATATATAAATAAGAATGATGTGTCAGTCCCTGACAGTTTTATACAGTGCACTATCTCTAATTAAAAATGCGCGTGTGAGTGCGCAAAAGTTGTATAGTAATAAACATCAGCATTTTTATGATGTATTGTTTATAAAGATGTCCAAGAATCATTGCTTAACACAGCTTGAAAGCATATCTTGGTATCTTGCATGAATTATAATTAAAAAAAAACACAATTTCCTGGGACAAAAGACTGTCATAATAAATATTAAAAGGTGCCGTGACATTGTGAGCTAGTTAATTTTATTGTCGCCTTATTCTCAGTAAGTTATTGCGGTTCTGGTAACTAGAAAGGGCAAGCAAGGCAATGAAAGTCAAAAACCTTTGTGAAATGCAATGCACTTGTGGGTAAACTAAAGCCACTAGCATGCACAGGTAGTGTTGTATGTACAGTGTTGTATGCACATCATTGTACAATTTGAATGTTATATACAACGAATACTTCAAGAGTCTGTACAAACATAAGTAAACTAGCTAGGTGACACTATATACATATATACAGGAGATATATAGATATCTCCTGTATTGCCGCTCTTTAGCTATCAGGCAGTATAGAAGTCCTGATGCAGGCATCTCACTCTGTGAAGCTGAACAGGCTCAGTGTTACTGACCTGAGACTAATATGTGGTCCAGAAGTCAGTAAATGATTACAAACAACTAAGTTGACAGTTTATTAGGCTGCAAGGTGCACTAAATACATGCAAGACCAATGGAGCATTCAGGAATGACATGAGCAATAAAAACACTTACAGGGCTATTCACAAAAGTGCAAAGAGTTTGTAGAAGACAGGAGACGTGAACAATCTAGGCCAAAATAGCTGATTTGAAAAAAATCTCCAATTCAGCTCACTTTCCAGTTCAGCTATGTTGTGCTAAATTGTTCACTTCTCCTGCCTTCTCCAAACTCTCCATCCTTTAGTGAATAACCCTGGTAACAAAAAGATTTAACATGTATACCTATGTGCAACAATTATTAAGATAACTACATCAGTGTCTGTAACTGGATAATTTTCTGAGAATAACTATAGTTTTAAAAATATTACCTTTATTAATACATCAAGAGACATCAATTGATATTGACTTCACAAGATGTTATTAAAGGTTCATGTAGTATTACATTGTTTCCTGTTTCGCATGTCTGTCAACAGGAGATAAGGCAGGCATCTGCCCACATACCTGTCTGATCCAATGCCTTAAATGAAGCCATAAATGATGATTTCTATGGGGCTCTGCTCTCATATGATCACTGAATATCACAACTTCCATAACTGTATGGACTAGACATATGTTGTACAGGTGTATCATAAGCAAATGTTTTTTAGTCCTTTTCAACAGTGCAGATTGCAGATAGGCAGAATTAAAACAATGCATTGTTGACACTGGGCTCTGTGAGTCCCACCGATACCCGAGGGAAAGAGAGGCAGAGGTAATTTTTTATATTGTCAAAGTTAATTGTTTCCTTGGGTCTATTTTAAGAGCTAATTTGTCTCAACTGCTTTACACCCCATTCACACTGAGCGACATGCAACTCATGCGGATTTCCGCGCGATTGTAGTAGCGTGATATAGCGCGACTTTTCACGTGACGATCGCACAACCTTTCGTATTGGGCGGCATGAAAATACAAGCAAAATCGCGCAACATCAATGCAAAAAGGGTCCTGCACAAGCTACGAACGACAGCGACAAGCTACAGGTGACATTGAGCTGTAGAATTGAACAGCTCCATTGAAAATCATTGGACCAGCGAGATCTCCCGATATCGCGTGGCAATATGTGCGATTTTCGAGCGGAAATCCACTCAATGTGAACGGGGACTTAAAGATGAACTCCAAGCAGATATAAAAGACACACAATGAGGCTGATTTTTAATGTTTAATGACAGATCAGCGTCCCCAGATCATTTGGGGACTCTGATCTGTCATTAGAACTGGGCAGAGCTAGCCGTGAGATCACTGCTGGCTCTGCCCAGCTGTCATTTGTGGGGCGAACGGCTGGCTTTCGGCAGGCCGTTCACCCCACTACGGCTGTCACTCCGGCTCAGTCAAGTCGAAGCATATGCCTTCGGCTCGGCTGAGCCGCTCGGCCGCCTTCGGCTGCTGTAAGGGCTATCCTGAATAACCCGTACAGCAGCCCTTCGGTTCTACTGAACCGAAGGGCTCCAGCAGCCGAAGAGAGCTGAAGGATCAGTCGAAGCTACGGCTGGATCCTTCAGCTACTTCATGAATAGCCCTGTTAGTTTTGATTTAACATTCAGTTTTGGAAAGAATAGTTTCCAAAACAAAAAAAAAATTCTCTTTTAGAAATTTGTTCAATCGGGAAACATTTTTCCAACATGCTCCTTAGACTTTTTTTTGTCACTGCTGCCAAAAATAATCATCAATCTGACCTCATCAACTATCATATGCTTTGCTCTATACAAAGGCTATGTGCAGCCTAGTGATAATATCACTGACATTTTTTCAAATATGCGGGTTTGCTAGGGCACAAAGTATACACACAAAGTATATTTAGATCCTCTGTGGATATTAAGGAAAATAATAAAATGAAATAGTTTGTGCCTGGAGTTTAAATGCAACTACAATCTGACTTGACTCAAACGAGAAGAAGGAGAGGCAGTACAAATAACCAATAAGGCTGCATGTAAATATGCAACAAAAGAACAGGCTGATAGGCAAAGAGATAAGAGCAAGAGAAGAGATGACCTCATCAGTCTGTTGCTGCTTTTTCACTGTCCATTTAGCAGGCTTTTTAGAGAGTGGAAATAGGACACCTCTATATCCCTTAACAGTAAGAGTTCTTCCTGTTCCTTTTAACCTCATATTTAAGCCTGGAAGCTGTTCTGACACAGGCTTCCAGAGACAAACTCAGCCATGCCAGAAAAGTCATGGCATTTCCCTATATCAATGGAGTGTTTTTTTGTTGTACTAAATCTGCATTTCAAAGCACATATGATGCAATGCCTGTGCTACATGCCCCCAAGGTGTCCCGTTTAAATAAACGCATTCCCTTTTACAGATGTGTCATAAGTGGTTCTTAAAATATATGGCAAAGTGACATGAATCTTGGTCAATTACATGAACTTGTGTTCCCAATAAAAAGAAAATATAGCATTGCCATGTGTGACTGTGGAGGGAGGGGATTGATGAACTCCAATTTCAAAGTACACATTACACTTGTATTAGCCATCAAAAGTATAAAGTAATAGAGAATGCACCATAAGCTTACCTAACGTTGTCAACTCGCACCAGCAGAGCAACATTTGAGCTTTAAAAAATCCTATGCAAATATTTTTTTTTTACTTTGGCACCCCCACATTCCACATTACAGGACTTGGACATGGCAACTGGTTTCTCAGGTGCCCATTACTACAATGTGCAAGGTGAACAGGGGAGTGCACATTCTATCCAAACCCAGAAGGTTTCTTGGGAGTTCCGGCAGTGTACCGAACATGTGCTGAAAAACCTTATGCTTCCTCTTTGAAGGAGAACTATGAGGTGAGCGATTTTTACTCATCCTCATAGTAAGAGCCAATGTGTGACATTGAAACTGTCACAGGTCAGCTCTATTGATGGGGAAGTGAGCAAACACATACCGTCGTTTGCTCACTTTCCGATCATCTCCCTGCTGAGAGTGGTGACTGTCAGACACCGCTCCTGGCAGGGATTTCCCCCTCCCCTCTCTGAACCTCCAGCGCTGACTGGAGGAATGGACGGGGGAGGGGTTGGCCATGGCTGGCTCTGGATCTAGATAGGCAGAGCCCACTGTCAATCAGCCAGCTTGGTGGATCTCTACAGTATTGCCGTCTCAGCCACGGCGCTCTTAGTATATAGCTCGCTATAGCTCGCTATATATTGAGCTTTGGGTCACGGGAGGTCGTTTATACTGTATATGTCCCCCCATGACCCTAAATAAAACTATGGGATAAAAAGGTTACTCCATAATTCTCTTTTAATGCTATCATTACTCCTTCCTGTGGCCAGTTTTAGTCCCCCCCCATCAGAGTTTCTGCAAGTAATAAATATGATATAAGGGCATATATCATATAGCCTAAAAATACAGATTACAAATACATTATGCTTTCAAGTATTATGTAACATTACTGTGATCTGTGACTGCATCCATCCTCTGTTACTGCTGGTAATTTGTCCGATGCCTGCATCACATCTCCATCGCTTTCCCCCATCCCTTTATCCCCTTATCATATAATTGATATAGTTCAGTATAAGGACATCTGTTATGTTTGTCTCTGTACTTCTGTTTCCTTCAGGTGCCTTACTCTGATTTAAACCTTTCTATAAAAATGTATTGTAGTTCCTCCTAATAGCTGTGGACTGGGAAGTTATGAATTTTGTTAACTGAATACAGCTCTGCCCTTTTCAATATACAGTGTATGTATATGTATATATACTGTATATATGTATGTATATATAGAGATATAATTGTCTAATATATATATATATTA
>NW_017307485.1:1184-2670 GCF_000935625.1 Nanorana parkeri | reverse complement strand
TTTTTTTACATTTATGGTACTTTTTTCATTATAAAGTAAAAACAAATAACCCCCCGTGGGGTCACAAAACAAAGCTCTATCTGTCCCCAAAATTTTTTAACATATATTGCAAGGCTATAGTCCGGTCATGCTGACTGGTGAAATTTTTGACTGACTGGTGAGACACCGCCAAATTTTTCAAGCCCTGTATATATATATATATATATATATACACACATTTAAAATATTTTATGTAAATGGTTGCAATAGTGTTAAACAGTACTTCATTCATCACAGATGGAAAAAAGGGATCATGAATCCTAAGGGCTTACTCACACTGGTGACTGGGAATATATTTTATTTCCAGCTGTCATGTGTAGATTCAGCACTTTGGATCACTGGACTATATTCTGTACTGCCAAGATAGCTTCATCTGAAACTATTTGTTTGACTCATGCGTGTCTTGAACTTCATGTAGGTTTAAAACATTTGAGCTTTGATTTCTCAGAACTATTCAACCTCTCTGAATCTAGATGCACTTTCCTCCTTATGCCAGAGGATAGGACCTGATCATTTTATTGTTTTATTTCCAGGATCCGGCTTCTGAAAATTGTTTATTTGTATTTTTCTTAGTAAACCTCCCACATACAGTATAAAGTCACATTATAGTGTTGAGGAGCAAGATGAGACAACACAGTCATTGATTTTAAAATTGGTACTACCATTGATGTGTAATCAGGAACGAAAACACAGCCATTTTAATAATATTTATTAAAAGCAGAACTAAATCCTCTTATCCTTCTATGTGCCTAGGATTGCACCATCTTAGCTTCTATTTAGATCTGCAGTTGCCATGGTTCTGCATGTGACGAACTATGACACTATCCATTTGAGGGGTTAATAGATCAGTTAGTGACACTTAACTTAGGAGTTAAATCTTAAAAATAACTATTAACACAGATGTAGCGGAGGGACTTATGAGAAGTCCTGCTAATATAATATTATTGTGCCCAAGATCTTTTTTTGACCTTTGCCTCTCCTTGTCTTTTGGGAATCTGAGGCCAGTATAGGAGAATTAAATAACCTAATTCTAAAAGGGACAAGAGTTATGCTAAGTAGATAGGTAGGTATATCATAATGGGAGGCATGGTCACACTGGTTGCATTTACTGATGGGTATAACTAGGGATGCACCGATACCGATACAAGCATCGGTATCGGCGGCGATACCGAGTATTTGCATGAGTACTCGTACCCGTGCAAATACTCCGATACAAAAAACGAGTACCTGTGCCGCGTCCGCCATCTTCAGGGACCCGAATCCGCCACACACACACAGGACCTCCATCGCGTCTTCAATGAAGCAAGATGGCCGCGAACTCCTCCTCCAAGTCCTCAGTCATCTGCTCCATTCTGACCTCTTCTCCCGCTGATTGGCCGATTGGATGATTGACAGGCTTCCTCACCAGTCAGAAGTGACTGGTGAGGAAGCCTGTCATCATCCAATC
>NW_017307485.1:0-384 GCF_000935625.1 Nanorana parkeri | reverse complement strand
ATCACATGTCCAGACTCCAGAACAGTGTGTTATTGTATAGTGTGGCACAGCTATATCCAGTTCTGCATACCTGGCTTTATATTATAAAGTTATTATAATATAAAGCCAGGTATGCAGAATTGGATATAGCTGTGCCACACTACAGAGTGTTCATGTTCTTCATAATATTAAGGAACTAACCTAAAAATCATGATTTTGTATTGCTTTAGAAAAAATGTGACCTGTGCCTGTAAGAAAAAGTATAGGTAATTGGTATCGGTGAGTACTTGACAAAAGTATCGGTACTCGTACTCGGCCTTAAAAAAGTGGTATCGGGGTGGTTTGGCCGCAGACTAATATGGCGGCTTGAACCGGAGCTGAGCATCGGGATCCGTTACTATAGCA
>NW_017307484.1:516678-528374 GCF_000935625.1 Nanorana parkeri | reverse complement strand
TTTTTTTCTAAACCCTCACAATAATGGTGAGCTCTTGCTGTTCCAAAGAAACCAGCCCAACTTTGCACGTCTGCATGCAGGGAGACGGGTGAAATGCTTCATGAGGGATTCCCTTTTTTTTAATACCAGGAAAATCTCTAACATTTGTACTGTTCAGGACATAAAATGCATTGTTCATTGTGACAATATTGAAAATCTAAGAAACTGTCAATACAATTATTTTGTCACATAATTGATGTGATTTCAGGAGAATCACCTAATTTTATTAGAATCTTTTAGACTTCTTCCTCAACTATTAAACATCAGGGGGGGTGTCACATAATATATATATACTAAGATAGAAACTAAAAACCTTACCTGTTCTCCTGTAGAGATGTTTAAGAACAGCAGGAGGCTTTCTGGCAACTTGGCACCTCCAGCGGGAGACTTGGTGTGATCCTTCCAAAGGGTGAATTCTGTTCTTTGATATAAGAACACTAATTATATAGCAGGAAGGAATAATTACACATACATATCAAGTGGTGTTTACTCTAACAAAATAGCAACAAGAAAAACTTGTGCAATGACAGAAGGTGTGCTATGCAGGGTCAGACTGACCCAGAGGCAGCAGAAGCACTAGCCTCTTCAAAACTAAAATCATTTTTTGGGGTTACATGTCTACTGTTTACATCTGATTACCTAGGAATCTGTCTAGGTCTGGCAAAAAAAAAAAAACAGAACAGGCACTCACAAGACTGACATCTGTTCCGTTCTGGTCCAATCATCAGGGGAACCGTGCACAAATTCCGTGCTGATCAGAACGGATGGTGCCTGTGTCAAAGGGGCATTACAAGGTAAAATAGGCTCAGAAGCACTCATCTGTTGTTGCAGGGCCTGAAGTCCTGGCTGTGGTGGGAGAGGGATACCCAGGTGGTAGCTGCCAGCAGGCTCTGGGGTAACAGCATTGCCATCTGTACCCACCCCTGGGTTCCAGCACTCCTGTCTAGGAATGGTATGTGGGTCTCCTGGGTATGTGAGTCTCATAATGCACTGTGTTGCGGTAAAATGTAGGTCTGTATTATTTGATCGCAATGCTCACCAATGTAGTGCACATACGAGGTGTGACAATTTAATTCCAGGAATGGACTGTTTGCTTGCCTATACACTTGCGGCTATTGTCACCTTCAAAGTAGTCTCCTTGTGAAGCAACACACTTTTCTAGATGACTGTGCCACTGCCAGAAACATTTCTAGAATTAATTTTCTGGAACACTGCGCAGTATCTTTGTCGCAGCATACTGGATGTCCGGAATGTCATGAAATCTGTGTACTTATAAGGTGTTTTTTAAATTTTGGAAACAACCAAAAGTCGCAGGGTGCTAAGTCAGGGGAATAAAGGTAGTTGGTCAGTACAGCACTGCGGATTAGACATTAACACAAAAGGTATGAAGCCAACCTCTAGATTTTTAGCGTAAGTTTCTTACTTACATTCTTTTGTACCTTCAGTTTTTACAGTTTCACAGAAAGGTACAATTTAAAATGTACAAATATTTATTTATTAACTCAATTCAGTTTTTATTTTGCATTTAGTAGGAATTTTGTAAGTTATGTTGTGTTTGTGTGTGCTAATAATGACAATGTATTTTTATTGGAAATACAGCTTTAATAAACATCTCCCTGATATCTGCCCTGTGCTTTCAGACAATGTGTGATTTAGGGGGAGGGGTCTTTTTGAAACTCTGAAAGTAAAAATGATAACATATTGAAAAATCGCAAAAATGGTCAGGCCACTTGAGGTGATAAATGGAGAACACGGCTTGGTAGCAAAAGGGTTAAAGCAGGTGAATGCACAGTCTTTTTGGAGAGCTAAATGTTTGGAGATTTAAAGTTGATTTCTAACAAAAAAATGGATTTGTGTGGTTTAGAACAGTAGTAGGGAAAGGAGAAAAAAAACAGCTGGTTTTAATGCTGTTTGCCCACTGGATAGCTTTTGCCCTTGCATTTAGTCCTCAGAGTAAACAATGGAAGATTAAATACCACTGGACACCAACATTTACAAGACCACGCATCATTAACCACCGGCCCTTTAAGGGGCACTCCCCAATGACCTGTGCATTACATCTTTACCCCTTCATAGGCCTGACCAAAGTGTTCATTGTCTCAGCTGGTGGCTAAGGAAATTTTTAAAAAAATGTACCCACATTAATATAAAAAATGTGCACTTTTTCCATTGTAGCCTGCAGAGCAATGCAGTGCATCATGGGTGCAATTCACAGGCTCCTGCATTGTTTACTAGACATGTGCACCGGCAAAACATCTGTTTAGATTCAGATTTTGCGCTATTTCGTTTTTCGGGATTCGGGTCCGAAAGTCAATTCGTTTCTGGATTCGGACGAAGTTAGTGAGCGGTAGTCGGTATGACATTTCAGTTTTGTTTTGTGTTCATTTCGTTCGTTTTATTGCAAATTTATGTGACTTTATGTGCTACAACGAAAATTGATCTACAAACTTAAATTCGTACAGATTACCGCTTTTCGTTTTCGGAAATTCGGATTCATTTTCATTCGTCATTTCTGTTATTACATCCGAATCTCCGAATCACAAAAATTTGTCAGAAAAACAAATTTTTCCAAAACGAATCGCACATGTCTATTGTTTACCCCCAGCCCCAAGTTTATATAAAGGGACGGGACTCACCATTACAGTTTGAAAAAGTAAACAATATACTACAAGTGCAGTGATGTCACTGCACTTGTGCTTTATTGTGAACTCAGTCCCTCTACCACAGTGGCAGATGGGACTTGAAATCTTTCCAATAGATTCTTATGGATGTCCCCATTGCACACCTGACTGACATGTTCCTTATAATCTCTCTGGTGGGTGCTCCAGTGACAAGCGGATGGCATGAATATAGAGAAGAGAGTAAGTCACCAGCACACTTTATCATCAATACATCTTGATTGAGGTTAGACAATCATGGTATCACAGGAAAACGTGACATTTCAGGACCAGCAGGGTCCCTTCATCAGGCAATAATGTGATTATGTGATCATTATTGTAATACAAAGAAAGTTTTAAGATTTAAATCCCGTGCCAAATGTAACAAGCTACAACACTTATACAGTTATACAGCCACTACTTGGTATATATATATATATATATCACAAATAGGGGAATAAGGAGTTACGCTATAAACAACAAATAATATGTATCAGTCTCCAGGGTTTCCGTAAACTAATTCAAAATAAAAGGCATCCCCTAGACAAAGAAATCCCTTTACTGGAGCTGGTCTAATAAACACGTGACACAAAGTATAATTATGTATAAAAGACAATATTTAATGACAAAGAAAACTACACATAGGATCCACTATAACAAGACATCTAAAAACAAGTAAAATGACATCCCCTGGATATCCCACTTGAAATGGTACGAGTGATGATCTAGGAACCACCTCAGTGGTAAATAGTCACTAATATAAACACAGATAATGTGTTTAAAGATGGATACAAAGTGTCAGAGCTTACTCACATCCTATGTGGTTTGCGATGAGGGACAGTCCTTGTAGGGTCCCGTGTTTAAACACGGATGAATTGATTCAATGAAGTATATCCTTGTGTGGGATTGTGACTCCAGACAGTTCTTTTCCTTGTAAGTCCGGAGGCTCTGATGAGCGTGTCACCCCCAGCTCCTCAGAGGAAGCCCCAGTGTTTTTTGGGGGAAACGCGTAAGGGTCAGCGTGTGTTCAGACTCCCCTGGATACCCGTATCATTTCACCTAAGGTCTAGTGAACGAAACAGCCTTTTATGTCAATCGGCAGGACAGGATGGAACGAAGTTTATTTGTTCACCGTCACTTCGTAGCAGCAGTGAAGTCTGTGGGAATTTAAACCGAGACCGAGAAAAGCCTGCGGGCTGATGCTGCTTCATCTCACAATCTGTCTTTCAGCCCAGTGTGTTTCTGACACATCAAACGTGGGGATTCCACTAAACAAAGTGCACAAATAAAGTACATATATGACACAAACAGACTGGGTTGTCCTCAGTCTCACAATTCCCTGCGATTCTATTTACTAAATCAATCTTATCCCATTAATCTAAACCAATATATTTCATAAAAACGTACGTCGGGTGGAGTCAGATGGCGCAAGGTTATTGAGGAGAGCTGAGGCGTTTTACAAGTGTGGAGCTGCGAACTCTTGAACTAAGAGGATATTGAAGTGTGTACATTGCATTCCTATGTGAGTAGATTTTTAATAGGAGCTGGTTTTTATTTAATTGATCTGCACTATGGATTTCTTCTACTTTCATATGTTTGGCTATAAATGGGAATTATGAAATACCACCGCTGCTAACAAGAGTGCTGAAGTATATATTGAGATATACATCACTGGAGGAGTCCATTCGTTGTGGGAACCTTTCTCTGAAATATTAAAGGGAACGCTGTGCTTTGACCTAATTTGGGTCAAGCTATAAGGTGAGGGTCCAGAATGTGTGTAGGTGAGCGAATTGGAACTGTGGATTGTGGATGGCACCGGGAACTTGAATTTATTTGAGGGAAACTGCTTGTAAATGTGGTGGGGAAGCACTGAGAAGTTGGACTCACATACCAAAATGGAATTTTTGTGTGACAGCACTGGGATTTTGGATTCATGTGCTGTTAGAGTTTATGAAATAGATTGGTTTAGATAAATGGGACAAGATTGATTTAGTAAATAGAATCACTGAGAATGGTGAGAGGACAACCCAGCGTCCTTTTTTGACATATATACACTTTATTTATGCACTTTGATCAAATACTGCGCATAAAAGTTGAGACAAAGGACAACCCAGTGTCCGTTTGTGTCATATATATAGACTTTATTTATGTACTTTGTTTGATGATATATTGCACATAGGAGTTGAATAGATATATGTCCACGGATTGCATAGTTCAAGTTCACCTTGTTTTAAAAGTGCGACACTAATACATAAACAGTATATTTTGATCATTATTGCCTTTTGAAGGGACCCTGTGTGATGCCGAAATGTCACGTAAAGACATACTGATGATAATGAAGATGATGGTGTGCTGGTGACTTACTCTCTTTTTTGTAATCTTTCCATTCATAGATAGCTATGAATGGATCGGTGAATGGATGACATGACTCTGCAAGCAGTAGCCACAAACAGTCATGCCAAATCCAAACTAGGACAGAAGACTGCAGGGAGAAGCACCCGACGATTCAGGTAAGTGTGTGTTGTGGGAGAGGAGGATTTAAAGTCGGGGGGTTGGGGAATATTCATGTTTCTAGGTCTTAAAGTGACTCTAAACTCAGGGGTTATATCCTAAAAATGCATTCAAGTACCTGAACTATTAACAAAATGTATCTTATTTCTGAATCACTAAAATAAGGACTACAGTCTCAGGTTTAGTTAATAATTTGTATTGAGATTGTAGTCTACCACAGGAGCGAGCTTGGAGCGGTGGCTACATTACAACACATACAGGGACCTTGGGGAACAAAATAAGCCACCCTCCAGAAGGAAGGACGTTGTCAGCGCCAATTCAGAGATGATTTGAGGATCTACAGCCGAGTGATACACAAATAAGCTACATTTTCGTTAATAGTTGAAGTACTTGAATGCATTTTTAGATTTAACTCCTGAGTTTAGGGTCACTTTAAACAAAGTATTAAGCTGCTCTCACTATGGGTGTTGCCAGATTGCACCAATCACCATGACATTGCTTCTCTCCCCTGGTGTGTGAGTATAATAATAGAAAATTAAACATGAAGTACAAGCTTTTTTATTGGATAACACAGTGAACAATTTGTTCTTGTTGGATGCATTTTGCATTAAGATACATTTTTCAAAAACGTCACTCAATGACCTGTTTGTTTTTCAGCAGCTGATATACTTTGAGCAGGTTTGGGAGCAGACCGACAAAGCAAATGATCAGAGATGGCAGTAGGGAGGTAAGATACAGGGAGGAAGTATAATTTGGAGTCCAGGCCAGGTGAGTATCTGGTCCAGGGGTGAACAGCAGTCAGGGCATGCTCCATACAGTCTGAGACTTCATACAGCCTTGGACTTGTTGCTTGTGTTAATCCTTCTAAAGCACTGATACCTGTAGGGGAATCAGTCAAACAGTGATGATAGCAGCAGTACTTATTGGTTTATTTGCAATTATTACACACATTGATGCTCATTTCCCTATGATAGGTGAAAAGTGTTGTCTGCCATAATGTTAATTATAATCAGCCATGTGACATTTTCAGGCCATATTAGTTGATGAAAAAAAAAATGGTCATTATAGGAAATAATCCCAAGTAATAACTGGTGATTTGATCCAAAGATGTTAATGTTTAAATAAAAACTTGAATATATTGATAGACTGTAAGGGCCCATTCACACTGATGCATTTTAGCATGTGTGTAGCACAGCCTACAATGCAAATGTTGTGGATCCCCATATTTGTAAACTGTTTCCATCAATGCGCTGCTTTGTGCATTGTTGTAAAAATACTTCATGGCCATTTTTTTCACATTGGGGTGCATCATAAAGACCATGGCAATGCATGTCATTGCACAATTTAAAGTGACACTAAACTTAGGAGTTAAATCTTAAAAATGCATTCAAGTACCTTAAAAGGAGAACTATGGGGGTCAGGGCTTTTCCCCATAGTTCTCCTCAGGGTAACGGGAGGACACAAACTAGCGTCCTCCCGTCACCCAAAGCTCAGTATACCACAAGCTACAGTATACTAAGACGCCGCAGCTGGGACGGATCCCAACATTACTGTCTGGATCCACCCAGCTGCGTGTTTGACTGCTGGCTCTGCCTACCCAGAGGCAGAGCCAGCTGTACCTGCCCCCTCCCGCCAGTCAGCGCTGGAGGAACGGAGCGGGGAGGGCGGAATCCCTGCAGGGAGCCGTGAGTGACAGTCACGGCTCTCTGCAGGGACAGGATCGAGAAGTGAGCGAGCGACGGTATGCGTTTGCTCACTTCCTGATCTATTGAGCCGACGTGTGACAGTTTCATTGTCACAGGCCGGCTAGAACTATGAGGCTGAGTGATTTTCACTTGCCTCATAGTGATCCTTTAACTATTACCAAAAATGTATCTTATTTGTGTATCATTCAGCTATAGATCCTGTTGGTCAGGACAATGCAGAGCCAGTACCAATCCAGCACACAAGTTCTACATGGACTATACAAGAAACACATTTCCAGTTTTTGTTTATTCTGACTGGCCTTGTCTAATGTAGGTAAATAGACAGATGGAGTTAGTCTGCTGTAATGTTGCGCTGTTTATTCCTAGGACCTTGGATCCCAGTAGTCTGTATTGGAAGTATTTATTTTGAAAGGGGTAATAGCAGGAATCACGGCTAGCCTCAAATAACATATGTATGCCAGAATCCTGCTGCACTCCTTACCGGGTATCCCTGTCAGCGTAGGTGCTCGAAGTGACCGCGGATGGCGCCGCCAATACTAAAACTTGTTAAAGATGTCCGCAGCACACCATATTGAAGTGAAGAACACGTCTGTTTATTGATCCTTCATGTCAAAACAAATAGCAACGTTTCGGGGCCACACTGGGTCCCCTTTATCAGGCTTGAAATAGCCTCAAAAACCATTCCCCTGGTTTTTCATGGTCTCCCATCCAACATGTAGCATGTCCAAAGTCGGGGGCCCTCATGTTCTGTAGAAGCAGACAGTCCCCTCTAGCATTACATAACATTACAGCCCTTTGGTGATGGATGTGTCTTGTAATTTGACAATTATATAACACAAACCCTACCTTTTGGCAGAATATATTTTCTCAAAAATCCCATAAACAAAAAAAAGGATATGCTTTCCGTCTGCCAGAGTAGATGACATACAGATGACAAAACATACTCTGCAAGCTTTTCACAGTTTTTTGCACTACTTCTGCTCCATCATGTTGCAGACCATTGGGTCCTCTACAATGAATACCCAAGGGCAGTGGTTCTCAACCTTTCTAGGGCCGGGACCCCTTGGTAACATTTGCCAAGTTGTGGTGACCCCCAACGGAGCGCTGGACTCCAGAATTAGTAAGGCGCTGGACTTGGGACTAAAAATAGAAGCACACTGACAAGAATACAAGCCCTCCCCAGCCCCTGCTACCTGCTTGCCTGCTCTGTCTCCATGCAGCCTTCTCAGCCCCAGCACTGCTTAGACGCCCGCCTTCTGCAGAGGCAGGAGGACAGCAGTGGCTGTGAATAGAAGCCCTGCTGTACACACTCCCCGGCCACTAGATGTCGCTGCAGCGGCCAGGGAGTGTGTATAGCGGCACTTTTATATTCACAGCCTCTGCTGTCCTCCCGCTGACGGACACTGCTGCGCTAGGAGAAGGCTGAGAAGCCTCTCACCTAGCGCAGCAGAAGTGGATGCTGCGAACCCCTCAACAGTGAGTTGCGACCCACAGGTTGAGAACCGCTGCCCTAGGGAGTCCTCAAAGAGGATCATATCCTTCTGCTTGACAAAATTGTACAGGACACATATTGCCTTCACTTAATGTACAACAATACTGTCAGATAAGTGAACTGGGCAGATAGATAGAGGTGTAAAAAGGTAATATATAGGAAACAGGTGGTGAGCTGTTTAGCCACCTTAGGACCAGAGATATTTTTAAATTTGTGCACACACATGCTAAAATCTGAATTATTGAGTTGACAATTACTTTAGACCCCAAAGTAATTATGTATTTTTCAGAAAGAATAGGCCCTCTAGAATAAAAAAAAAAGATAGCTGTAGGTGATAGGCAACCATTTAAATGGTTTTACTGATCATTAGTTTAGAGTTAACAGTGAATAATGATCCTAGAATTATTGCTCTCACTCCGAAGTTTGCAGCAATATCTAACATGTGGTGCAATCGCAGTTTGTGTACACATATCATACATGCCCTACACCCACATTTGCATTCATATACAGGTGGTGCAGTTGCTTTTAATTTTTTTTTTAATTCTCTAATTCTCTAATTTTTATTATTTTTTTACTTTTTTTTTAGTTTTTTAGTGTTTTTTTTTTTAAATATATAAGACCCATGATGTCTCCCCTGCCCACCAATACAGACAATCAAGCACAGAATTGTTCACCCATTCCTCTGTGAGCTACCATGCTCCATCCTGAATGCATTTGACGCCCAAATCACTTATGCATTGAAGTGCTCTGCTTGCGGAAACAAATTATATGTATGGCGGTCACAGGAATGGCCTCCCTTTTATGTAACGCACATTAACACGTGTGTTAAATGCACCTCAATGGTCAGCCGTGGTGTGAAGGGGCCCTACTTATACTTACTTTGCTTGAAGTAATCCTCTCCATAGTCCTCCTTAATATGTCCTGGAAGCTTTTCCCACATATGGATTAGTTGATTTTTATGAGTCTCCCAAGCAGTAGCTGGTGTTCTAAAAGCTCCTGGCTCTATAATAGAAACCTTCACACCAAATGCACGCATTTCTCTCCTGTAGAACAGCAACACAAATTCAATGAAAAGATTTACTATAAATGTCTAACACACAAGTTAGACAAAAGAGTTAACACTTCCAAACATTATCATTATGGAATACCTAAAAAGCAAAATAAATCATACAAAATGTTTCTTTGAGATGTAAGGGCTCATGCACATGTGTATGTGATTTGCTCTATTCAGATCTGTAATGTATACCGATTTGAATGCAGCAGTATTGTATGCTATGGGCCCATGCAACTTGCCATAGCATTTAGCTGTAAACCACAACTAAAAAAAATTGTTTACAGTTTCGTGTTTAGCCATATGTTACGCTGTATGCATACAAACATGCATGCTAATATTTACATGGGCACAGCGTAATGGACCCTGCTGCAGCTTCTCAGGGTTGACTTGTAAATAATAACGTACAGTTAGTGGGCACAGCTGCCGCAGTTGGGGAGTAGAGCAGATGCTCCCAAACTGTTCTTTCTTTCACTGCACCTGCCGCAAAAATGTAGAGTCAGAGCTTTAAGGAAGCAAAATCATCACCACCTCTGTCATGACAGTCTTTGGGTCTAATTAATGTCTAGTAGGCTTGAGCACTGCAAGGTAAGAGAAGGTCACATACTCCTCCATACTGTAAACACTGGGTATTTTTCAGCAGCTGCAATAGAAGGATGAGCAGCAGGGAAGTGGATGAACACAACTGGGTCAGGGGTGGGCTTTACAGAGATTCTGTCACTTTGCCCTGGAATGGCAAGGTCTCTGGAAACTGCCTGTGGATCTTGTCAGTTTAGCAAGCCACCATATTCTCCACACACACATTGGGTCATTGAGGTGTGTTTCATGCATAAAGTGACATTTGAAAAAGAACATCTGTTGCAGTAAGTGAAAGTTTAGCATGCAATGTGGCCAACTACCGAGGGCCAGTTTTTGGAAGGTGCTGGGGTTTTTACTTATCGGTTGTTTTAAGAAAACATTTTTAAAAGACCCAGATGGGTTGTAAAGATTTCAGCACAATCTACTTGCTGCAGTCATGAAGGTGTCTCCACACTGCCTTCTGGGCATTTTACATGATGTATTATTTCACTCCATAATACATTATTATGGTGAATGCATTGAGCGAAGTGTGGTGTTGAACTTTTTAAAACTGTCTTGTCTTTTTTCAGTAATAGGTATTGCCACTTCAGGTTCATCCACTATTGCCCACTGTAAATCAAAGGGTGTCTGTCGATCTGTCTGCAAAGTTTTCAAGTAAGGTAATGGATGACAGCACAAAAACTGGCTTCTCCCTGTATATTGTTTAGTGCATTAAAATTGGATAGAAGCAAGAAACTGTAAGACTCTTGAAGCTTATTGATTGTACCCTGTTTTATCAAGTTATACCAAGAGAAGCTGTTTTCTCATCCGTCATCCATTATGTTTGGGTCACAAGTTTTTGCTCAAGTTTCTATTTTTTCTTGCTGTATTACATCACCTTAAATTGTCTGCGAAAGCTTCCACGCCATACTTTGAAGGGCAATATCCTCCACCAACAACAGCTAATCTTCCCAGAGAGCTGGATACATATACAATGCGTCCCCGGGCTTTTCTGACCAGATGCAGCAAGCTCACAGTGACATCGATTGTACCAAGTAGATTCACATTCAGAATTTTGGAGAAGTCTTCTTTTGTTTGCCACTCATTGGGACCAAGACCAACAGCATAGCCTGCATTGTTCACTAATCCCCAAAGTCCTGTAATGCATGAGTAAAAGTACTGAAATCAGGAAACTGCATTATTAATAAATCTGTATCAAACTCAGTAAATCCTTTTTAAAACAGAAGGTACCCATATCTCACTTCCATCACAAATCCCAGAAATAAGGGATTTGTCCTCATTTCAGAACCATGCAAAGTATTCCTGGGCTAGCTTCCAGGAACACCAAGGAACAGAGTTAGGTGTTCATTAAATAAGTCCAAAAGAAATAAAGTACCTACAATGAACTATAAATCAGCCACTTGTATTCCCCTTTACAGTTGCATTTAGACTGGGAGAGGCCGGAGCAGCAGTCCTGTGCCAACAAGGAACACGCTGACAGGAGAAGAGAGAAGCCATCACTCTGCTGCCAATCCTTCACTGGTGACAGGTGGGGGGCAAGGAGCTGACCTAGCTGTGTTGCTTAATAAGACACTGCCACCGTGCACGTGCAGAAAAAAAATTATAGTGTCTTTGTAATAAGCACCCCCCCCCCCCACCCAAATGGTCCTAACTTTGCCCGC
>NW_017307484.1:503717-516665 GCF_000935625.1 Nanorana parkeri | reverse complement strand
GTTCTTTTAAAAAACCCCCCCCCCCCCCCAACCCAATGGTACTAACATTGCCAGCTGCTCTTTTTTGCATCACTGATGGCTGGTGCTGGAGGCTAATAGCTACATCACCCCCTCTGTCATGTGCTTGGGCCTCGCTATTGGCTGCTAGATCCAAGCACTTTCACATTCTCCCCCATACATAGAAACAACAGGTATTTTTGCCATCTGAGGCAGTGGAAGGAGCATCAAGAGAGTGATGGCAAGGTCAGTATCAGGGTCGGTGGTGGTCCTTTACAAAGATACTGTCACTTAATGGAAAAAGTGACACTGTCTCTAAGTGCTGTAGAGAAATGTCAGGTCAATAACCTGACTGTGCTGTCTGACATGCCTATGAAAATCTCAGTACTGGATGGGCAGAAATACAAATCCATTTGCAGGTAAAACAGCTTCTATATGTGTTTTAGCTGTGCGTCTGGAGCTGTAAGAATTGAAACTGACAATTAAACCTTACATGCAGAACAAATAGTGTCATTTTTGTCTCTCTCCCCAGGTATTTTCTCCAGGGAATCAAGTAATTTTGTGTCTTTTTGTCTCCATTTGTTGCTCACTAATTTGCAGATTTGGAAACTTACTGGAAATTACCCGGCAATACCAGAATTTATGATCTGGTTGCCATGTCATTATTTCTGGGTTTTATTAAAGTGACACCAAATTCGGGAGTCAAATCTTAAAAATGCATTAAACTACCTTAACTATTAACAAAAATGTGTCTTATTTGTCTATCACTCGGCTGTAGATCCTCAAATCATCTCTGAATTGGTGCCGACACTGTCCTTCCTTCTAGAGGGTGGCTACTTTTGTTCCCCATGGTCCCTGTGTGTTGTAAAGTAGCCACCGCTCAAAGCTCACTTCTGTGATAGACTACAATCTTCATACAAATTGGGAATATAAATGTGAGATTGTAGCCCATCACGGGAGCGAGCTTGGAGGATTTGTGGCTGGAGAAAAATAAAACGGATTTCGGAGCATTTAGAGCTGAACAATAACAAAGGCAAAAAGTAATTTATTATTAGCCACCACTCCAAGCTCACTCCCATGATGGACTACAATCTCACATTTAGTTGAATAATTTGTATTGAGATTGTAGTCCACCACAGGAGCGATCTTGTAGCGGTGACTTCTTTACAACACACACACGGATCATGGGGGGAAAAAGTAGCCACTCTCCAGAAGGAAGGACAGAATCAGCATGAATTCACGGATGATTTGAGGATACACAAATAAGATACATTTGTGTTAATAATTGAGGTACTGGAATGTATTTTTAAGATTTAACTCCTGAGTTTAGCGTCACTTTAATTCCTGAGATGTAAACAAAAGCAAAGTGCAGCGTGCGGGAATCTCGCAGTGCTTTGATTTCACTGGCAGGGGGAGGAGGGCTAGGAGGGAGGAGAAGGACTGAGAGGGACCCATTCAAGTCCAACAAAACAAAACAGAACTCTTACTTACTTTTTTAGACTCTGAGATAATTGGATGTATATGGACGCAGGACTGTTTACATCTGCTTGCCCATAGACTTAAAGTGCTCATACACCTTATAACCATCGCAAGACTTTTGTGTTGCGATGGTTGTAAGCTAATTAAAAGCTTGTACGATCATATGATCATCGATGACCGCAATGCTGAACGGGCACACACCGGCCCGTTCCGCAGTTGTCGAACCAGCAGGCTAGAAACCCGCCGACAATCGTACGGTTCTCGGCGGATTTTCTAGCATGCTGTTTCGACAAAAGACGTGCGACCATACAGTAAAAACGGTTGCATGCCTTCCATACACCTTTGCGATTATCGCATGATCAACTGTGCCAGTTGAAGGCTTTAAGACATTTTATACAAGAAGAATAAGAACAATTACAATAACGCAAGTTACAAATGTTTGAAAAAAAAATGACCTTCATTTCCAACGATGGTTGATACCCACTTGGCAGCAGAGCTCACACTTTTGCTGTCAGTGAGATCCAGGATTCTTGTTTGCAGTCTGCTGGAAGTCTCCTTCTTCAGATATTCAGAACCGGTCTCCGTCAGACAGGCAGCCAGGACCTTCATTCCACGTTTGTCCAACTGCTTAGCCAGCAAGTTCCCAAATCCAGAATCACATCCAGTGATAAAAACATATTTATGTGAGAGATTCTCCAGTATGTGACTCTGCCTGTACCATCTGTACAGAAGAATCAAACCCAACACCACCAGCAGAGGGAACAACATGATGCACATTTGTTCTGCAAAAAAAAAAAAATGGTTTTATTACTGCTGATTAAGTACCTTTCAAGAAATCTGAATTTCTAATCAGCACAGAGTCACTGGGCAGGTTGATAACACCCCCTAGACTCCAATTATGCAAATGCAATCAACACCTAGTTGCCACTAACAGATTATGTGGATTGGAGCAACATTCACCATACTTATTCCCACCATACTTATTCCCAGATAATTTTTTGTACAAGTCATTCTGAATTGAGAAAGCTGGATGTCAGATGTCCAGTGAAACTTCTTCAAGAAAAAAAAACAATACAGCAAGTCCAGTTGCCTTGACTAATTTTTTACAGATATACCATGATGTGGATGAATGAGAACCTTCACAGACATTTTATTACTGTTGATTAAGTAACTTTCAAGAAGTCTGAATTTCTAATCAGCATAGAATAATGACCAATATTGATGACAGACTGTTTTGTTTTTATTTTCTACTTTCTACCAGACTGACATTTTTTTTTCACATTAGAGATGTGAGTGCACACATAGATACATACATGTGCAGTACAATATTGATCGAGAAATTTCCCGATCTCTGCAGCTGCGGACCGGGAACATGTTTAGTGCCTGTGATTGGCCTGCGCGCTGACGGCTTCCTGGCTGGCTCGGCACGAGGCGCTTGCGAACACGCCCCGAGCCCATCACTAGTCATGGTGCCCCAGTGTAAGAATGAAACCGACTTTGCCCATGCCACTACGGTGCGTTTACAGTACAGCACATATAATGTATAATGAACAAACCACTATATAAGTAGTGCACAGTACAGCGAGGGCCTGAATTTTTAAATGAGAAGTAAAATGAAGTGCTCCTGGACCTGATTTAATTGAAACTGAAAAATTTAAAACAGCGCTTGCAGAGGGGCTACCCCTGCACTGCAGGGTTAAATGATAATTTTTGTCTAGGATGCCTGTGAATGGAGTTTTACTTACCTGATCCATTGCTCCAGCAGGCTTCCTCCTCTGGGTGCAACTGATCCTCTGAAGCTCCTTTTCTTTGGCACACTGTCTATAGATCGCATTCTGACATTGCATACAATGCAGGACCAGTAGTCCTACATTGTAAAAGAGGACGCTGAGGGTTTGTCCATATCCCCGAGCGCTGAAGGAAAGGAGAGGGCGCAGTGCAGGAGTACGTTAAGGAACATTACTTTTTAACAGTACTATAGATACAAATTAGCATTTAAGCATTGTAGTGCGGCAGAGGGAGGAGTGTTAAGCTTGCCATACACCTATAGATTATCTGCCGATTTTCTATGGTCAGATGGAAAAAGTGCAACAGATTCCTCCATCTACGCTAAACTGTGTGGATGGAGGAATCTCCCACTGGGCCAAGCTTCAGTATCTTGCTAGTGGGCCCCGCTGGCTCTCAAAATACCTGAACAATCTGATTGGATGCAGGCATTGTTTAGGTATTTTGACAGAAAGTGCGGCCCACTAGGAAGATAATGAAGCTTGGCCCAGTGGGAGATTTCTCCATCCACACAGTTTACCATAGATGGAGGAATCTGTTGCACTTTTTCCATCTGACTATAGAGATCTGCAGATAATTTATAGGTGTATGGCCAGCTTTACATTTTCACTTTAAAAGTGATGTGCGCCTGTGTTCAAATATGTAGTCATGTGCAAAAGCTCTGATTTTTTTTCCTAAACTCTCCTGATGATGGTGAGCTGCTGTTCCAGGTTCCAGCTTGTCATTAGGAGAAGGGTGTACTTAGAAATCAGCTAAACTTTGCAAGTCTGCATGCAGGGGAACCATCAGGGAGAAATGCTTCATGGGGAACTGCCTATTTTTAATACTGACTTTTTTTTTTACCAGGGCAACCTAAGAGTTTTACTGTTCTGGACATTAAATGCATTGTTCAGCGTCACATTTCTGCAAATCACAACAAACCATCAATAAAATGCTTTTGTTGCATAATTGATGTGATTTCAGGAGAACCACCTAATTTTATTTTAATGCTTTTGACTTCTTCCTCAATAAATATATATATCTATATCTATATCAATATATATCTATAGGTGTGTGTAAAAGTCTTACCTTTTTCTCCTGCAGAGATGTATAATACCAGAAGAATTCCAAGACTTTCTGGCAACGTGGCACATCCAGAAGGAGGCTTGGTGCTGTGTTCATTCAGAAGGGGAAATTCTGTCCTTGATATAAAAACACCAATTATTCAGCAGGAAGTGGTGGGAAAACAGGAAAGTATCAGTGAGCTGGAATTTAGTTACACATATTACATTGTGTGTGCAATGTAACAAAAAACTCACTGAAAGCTTGAATGACAGAAAGGTTTTCTATGTTACACATTACATTGTGTTTACAATGTAACAAAAAACTTACTGAAAGCTTGTATTACAGAAAGGTTTTCTATGTAGGTTCAGATCAACCCATAGACAGAAGAGGCGCTTGCCTCAGGCGCTGTGGTGGAAAGGGCACAGCAGTGGTGGGAGCCTCTCTTGTCTCTGCTCCCCCGATTGTCTCCTGCACTCTGCAAGACCAGTCTGACTGTACAGTGGGAGATCGGCTCTTCAATAATTGATGAATGAAAGCTACAGTTTTAGCCTATATTAATAAATTTGTGTTCTGTGTGAAGTGTAAAGCTGGCCATACACCTGCAGAATTTAGTTCAAAAAAGTTTGTTTTCAGAACGTTTTTTTAATTTTTTTAAAAAGTTAATGAGGTCAAATGGACAATTGTTTTCCATAGTGACTAAAAAAAATGTTTTCAAACAATCAAAAATCTAACCGTGGATGTTGTTTTCGTTTAGGAAAGTCCATTCATTCCAAAATTGAATGTTAAAACCAAATAAACTTAGTAACAACAATTTCTGATGGCATTATCGAATGTTCTGACTATATTTTCTTTATGAACTTTTCGTATGAAATGGCCAGCTTAAGCTTAATAAAAATAAATACAAATACAAGTGTACTATTGTGATAATTACTGCTTATTTACATTGGTATATGCGCCAGGGGAATGCCTGTTGCGTGGCCCTAGTGCCCCTGGATGGCACTGACGAATATAGGAATACTCCTCAATGATATAACAAGTTGAGCAGCGCTAGGAGTTCAATTAGCTGTATCTCACACAGGTGGCAGTGATTTAAACAAAAAAAGTGTTTCCTTAACACATTACTTATATTACATACTGCAAAGTTTTTAATGTCCAGACAATGTGATTCATTTTTTGTGTATCGTGTCAAATCATCAATATAAATAAATAAAGATTGTGATATAAAATACAAGCTGCTGTATTAAAGACCACTGGGTCTGAAGATGTTTAAACCGAATAACAGCGCTAGTAGGTGAATCAAATAACCATATAATCGTGTTTGTGGACTATAAGTCATAAAAAGACCACATGAATGCAAGTACCGTTAATCAATGAAAAACACGGCACTGTACTAGTAAATGAACAAGTGTACGGTTATGAGGTGATTTTTAACCAAGTGTTTCTAGGTGCCTCAGTGTGTAAAAATAAACTGAATAAATCTACACAAATTGAAAAAGTCCTTCACTTTTTTACACCTTCATGTGCATGGATAACATTAGGTGACAAATCATATACTTGAAAAAATTCTGGTGAGTAAACAGAAGTATAAACGAAAATAATTATGAATGACAATTAATTGTGCTGACAAAAAATGAATATAAACAGCTGCAGTCTCTGTAATAAACAGCTCCGCTTCAAAGCCAAGTAGCAGAGCCTTCCAATGTTCGGTAGAGGAGTGCTTTACTGGGGTTTGTATTAAGAGCAATACATCCACCTAATAGAGTGCGTACTCACCACAAACTTTCGGCTCTAACAGACAGCCCCAAACGTTTTGTCTGATGGGACACCGTTACTGCGGCGTCTTTCGTATCTCGTGCTTTACCATCAGTCCTCAGTGTAAAGTATTCCCACAGTCATGCAAAGAAAAATTATTTCATTGGGTAATAGTTCCAGACATAGTTTATTTAAAATTTCTTTGAAATTAAAAAAAATCACATTCGGCCGGTCCGAAAACAAACATGTTTGGTATGGTAGACCCGCCCCTACGCGTTTCGTCACCACCAACGTCCTCAGGGCAAATGCAATGCTGACTATGGGTTATGATGCCACACGAAACTGGGCATGGTTTGTTATCCACAAGAGCCAATTGAGTGGAAGCATTGGCGTTGTTAAAGATTCTGTCCTTACTTGATAATCTCAAGGCTCAGCTCCTTATTACCTAACAGGTGGGGCCACAACACAACAGCAGTAGCCTGCAGAGGGTATAAAAATTGCACTACATAAGTGTAACCCTTTAGATTGTAAGCTGTCACATGCAGGGCACGGCGCCCTACTACCTATTTTTTCCCTGAACTTTCTTGTAACTGAGCTGTCTTCTTTAAAGCAGACTTTGACTTTTTAAGCAGTTACAGAAAACCATTTTTTTTTCTTTTGGAAAAAACAAAACACATGAATAGAAACTGACAGTTGTAAGCATCTTCATTTTATGGGTTGTCCCCACAACTTGTGCTGGACAGCATAGGGGTGGAATGTGGAGGGTACTGCAGAGGGCAGCCTATGCAGTAGAGCAGGGGTGCCCACGATTTTTGTGTTAAGATCTATTTTTCAATTGGCGAGTTACATGAGATCTACCAACGGAAAAAAAACCTCCCTCGCTCTCTCTCCTGGCTGTCTCTCCTCTCTCTCTCTCTCCTGGCTGTCTCTCCTCTCTCTCCTGGCTGACACTCCTTGCTCTCTCTCCTGGCTGACACTCCTTGCTCTCTCTCCTGGCTGACACTCCTTGCTCTCTCTCCTGGCTGTCCTTCCTCTCTCTCCTGGCTGTCTTTCCTCGCTCTCTCTCTCCTGGCTGTCATTCCTCGTTTTCTCTCCTGGCTGTCTCTCCTTGCTTTCTCCCCTGGCTGTCTCTCCTCTCTCTCTCCTGGCTGTCTCTTCTTGCTCTCTCTCCTGGCTGTCCTTCCTCTCTCTCCTGGCGGACACTCCTTGCTCTCTCTCCTGGCTGTCCTTCCTCTCTCTTCTGGCTGTCTTTCCTCGCTCTCTCTCTCTCCTGGCTGTCATTCCTCGTTTTCTCTCCTGGCTGTCTCTCCTTGCTTTCTCCCCTGACTGTCTCTCCTCTCTCTCTCTCCTGGCTGTCTCTTCTTGCTCTCTCTCCTGGCTGTCTCTTCTTGCTCTCTCTCCTGTCTGTCTCTCCTCGCTCTCTCTTCTGGCTCACCTTGCTGTATTTTGCAAACAGTGTATTGCAACAGGCTGTGTAAACTAATATTCTTCGACCACCAGAATCCACCAGAAAGGTGTCAGGGAGCTTGGCTCAGCAGACTCAGGCTAATAGGTAATCATGTGTGCACAGCTAAATAAATATACCAAAATGGGATAAAGGGGCCGCCATTCACACCCTTCGTGATCTATCAGCATCAGCTTTGAGAGCTACTGGTAGATCATGATCTACCTAATGGGCACCCCTGCAGTAGAGGAATGGGAGGGATGGTATGACAGTGGGCAGTATGTAGAGGAGATGAGGGCAGAGGGTATAACTTTGGCCAGTGTTATGGTGGGTAGTATGTGCAGGAGAGGCATGAGAAGGGTATGGAATGTGTAGGATATGAGGGTTGGCAATATATGCAGTAGAGGAGTACAGAGGGTATGCACAATTAGATTGTATTGTGTTTCCAGCTTTAGGTTTTAATGCTAGTTCAGCTGGGATTTCTGTCAGTTAAGAAGGGGGAGGGGGGTGGGGGGGTGAGCTTGCTGGGAGACATATCTGTCATCTGGTGGTGGTGGTGGTGGTGGGTAAATGTCAGGGGAGTGGAGAAGGAAGTCAAGTATCTGTGTTCTCAAGACAAAGTCACTGCGCTAAAAAACGTACAACTTATACATAAATATACATAAACAATAAAGTGACTAGTGATAGCCCCAACATAATATGTGACCTCCCCTATAGTTAAATTCAATACAAGCTCAAAACTACATGTGCAATGCGTTGTGATCCAAATCACATGTGCAACCTCACAAATTGTTCTTAAAAAAAAGGCTGTTTAAGAGGATATGTCAGCAATATATAAAGTGCAAATGTTCAACATTCCAAAAAGGTATTTCTTAGTGTGATATCCTTAGTGTTTCTGTGTCATCAATACACTCACCAGACTCCTTTGAGCACTATTAAATGGTCAAAACTGCACTCAGATTCAAATCCTTAGCGAACCGCTCTCCCAGGACAGCTGATGGCAACCTGCTTTGCAGTCAATGGGGTTGATTTACTAACCTTATAAACACAGCACGAACAAGTATACACCTCTGTAGTGTGTTCCCTCCCAGCATGATCTATGGGTGGAATCTAGACACCTTTGTAGTGTGTACACACCCAGCAGGTGTGTTGTGCAAAGCTCTGCATGAATTGCAAGGTGATGTTGTATAAATTAGCTCTACATTGTGTTGCTTGCGTTGATGAATGCAGGAATCTAAATGCATGAGCTAACCATTTTTGTCTAAACTGTGAAGCAGCATTATATATGCATCATGTGCATGATTTTTCCATATATGGCATTAGCGGAAATATGCTTTTAGAGACTTTTTGGTTGATAAATACGTTTTGCTGTGTAAAAATCACACGCACCTAGTGCGTGCGTGTGTTTAGGTTAGTAAATCACCCCCAATATCTTCTTTCAGTTTGCTGGGTTTTAAAAAAAAACTGTTGGTGGGTTCAAGTTGTTTCTTTCCAACAATCGTTTGTGAAATGTTATTATTTTATTTATCTGATCTGATTACTGAACATGGTAATAAGCGCTGCGGAAGGAGAGCGCTGTGTTTGTGGGGTTTTTTTGGGGGGGAGGGGGGGGCCCAAAAAAAAAATCTTGCACCAGGGCCCTTTGTTCCTTAGCTCCGCCACTGCATTCACTATCTGCTTTTTGAGGTTACACAGCAGCTTATGGGTTATAGATTTACACGTTATATATGTCTGTATTAATTTAGATGTCACATTAGTGTAGCCCTTATTATTTCAATATTAATCCCACAGAGAGAAGCAACCACCCCTCCTGCATCCTGCTTTCTCAAAGTTTGGTATTTTCTCCCAGTTTTACCTATTTTGCTATAATTAACATGCTGTATCCTTCACTGTGATGTAAGAAAATAAGACAAAAGCCCTACTGTTGCTTACGGGGGAAGAGTGAGCATGTATGTGTGAGCATATTTGAGGGAGCATGTTGCTCTGCAACGAGAAGCTTTGAACATTATAATCATTTCAAACCTTTCTTTTCAGTTACATAAAAATGTAATTGCATGCGTCTAATGGGAAAAGTGTCTGCAAATTTAAATTAAAATCCCCCTTCCCCTCTCTATGTCATTATTTAATGTATCATTTAGAACTCACCTTAATGTTTACACATATGATAGTAGTAGGTGCGGAGCAGCCGTAGACTGGAAGGTCAGAATATATACCGTATTAAAATATATAGTTCACAGGAGAGGGAGGGGTATATACCATATTAAAACATATAGTTCACAGGAGAGGGAGGGGTATATACTGTATTAAAACATATAATTCACAGGAGAGGGAGGGGAAGGGAAAAAAAGTGCTGGAACAAACTGGTCTGTTTAGCTTTGCTAGAATTTTTTTTCAATGATCACGTACATTCAATATTGTTGTTTTAGTTTTGGATGCATGTTGCTGAGATGGATTACTCGCTGCATTCACTAGCATTATGGCCAGAAGCGATAATGACATATATCATGCAGTCAAGTCAATGGTTTTAAAGTGGAACTGAACACAAAAAGTGAAGAATTCCTATGAGATCCAGACAGTTTTTATGGTACATCGAGCTCTGCATCTGTGTGAATGAGCCCTTAAAGCCCAACTGCAGTTAATTTTTATTAGCAGTTATAGCAATAATTATGTTTTTTATTTAATATTTTGGATAAACAGGACATTACCTTTCAATTCTTTTTACAAGATAACTATAGTGATTTATTTGTAGAAGGAGGATTCAGAATGGGGTGACTAATAATTCTCACAGTTATGTTTAATTAAAGAAGAACTCCAAGCTACTCCTACTCTGCAAGGGTTAAGTGCTGGTTTTGTCAAGGGAGCTAAAATAACAAAGTTATATTCACCCGAACCACGATCCTGGCTTGCTTTGAGACCAGTCCCTTAAGCCTCACGCCCCCTCCACTGCAGCGGTCTAAGTTCCTGTGAGTCATCATGTCCAATATAGTGTATAGAACGTGAGGATGCCAAGGGACAGATAGGCAAAGGGATTGGTCTAACGGCCAGCCAGGTTTGGGTGAGTATAACTTTTAATTTAGCTCCCTAGGAAAACAAACACTTAACACTTGCAGTGCAGGGGGTAGCCCCACTGCAAGAGTTAAGATTTTATTTCTATAAATTATTGGCATTATTAAAAAGAGGATCCTAATACTATCATATGGTCTCTCTGCACTCAGATCTGCCCTTTCCAGTGAAAGTCTCTCACATGGATGGTTTTTCTTCCATTAGTGAAAGAAGATCTAGGAACATCTGTTTCTTAGCTAACGCAGAAATTGTGTTTGCAATGTCCTTCACAATATGTGCAATCTATACATCTAGGAAAACAAATATCAACCATTTTGCTATCTGCATTGAAATGTAAAAACTCCAAAAATGTAAATCTATAGACTGGTTGTGGATGTGTAATTAAACTCTAATCTCATACTGCCCCCTACAAGTTCTATACAAAAAGAAAAGCATTTATGCACTTCACTCAGTTGTTGTTTTGTTTTTTTTTTTACCATTTTTTTTTTTAAAATAAAGTAAATGCCATTTATTGAAAGTAATTCTCTGATCAGATTGCAGAAACTTCAGCTGTTTGAAGAGGGCAAAATATTTCTTCATCATTAATTAGGCTGTGTCACGCTGGAGGTTTGCTACAGCTTTTATTCGCAAATCACAAAAGCATCCAATCTTTACATACATTTGTTCTTCAATTTCTTGAGTTTTGTTTTATTTTATTTATTCTAACCATCCTGAGAAGCTACAAATTGCTGAATATAAAAAGTATGTTCTAATTGCTACCTTTATGAGACTGAAATATGTAAAATACAAACATGACATGTTATTTCATTTATTTTCATACTTCTCACGCACTTTGTAGTTGTCTCCAGACAGCAGCATTTCCATTGTGGTAATTGATGTTACAGATTTATGTATCATTTGAGATAATCTGGTAATGTAGAGGATTAGTAATACGTGGAAATTAATGTAACAAATACATTACAATTGGTAATGATATTCAAAGAACCTAACAGGTTCCAAGTGTCATTCTTTTTTTTTTTTTTAATAACTGGCATTATGACCTATCAGTTTATGGGGTAAGTGCATAATTATTTTGTATTATTGCATAATTGACATATAGAAAATAGTAGAAACATTGATACAAAGAAATTGATTTTGAGCAATTGATTTTTTTAAAGCACCAAACAAATCAAATATTGGCACCTAATAATCCTGAAAATAACACACTAACTGGTCCTGTGTGGCTACACTAATTATTTCATGGTATCTCTAGAAGGAGTGATGATTGTCACACAGGCTGGACTTCAAACATGTCTGCTTTTGTTTATTTCCATGACATGGATGATTGATAAAATTAGTAGCTCCCAAAAGAAAGATATGATAATTTTTGCCTTCTTTTGAGCTAACAGAAAATAAGTAGAACACTGCATTCTGCAAAATCAAGAGGTATTTTTTTAATACTTTTTGAAAATTACTTTAATGACTAATAAAAATAAATGCAGCCACCTCTAAGGGCTGGTAAACTACTTTTTTGGGGTTAAGATATACATTAAGAAGGTCAGGAGTAACCTCTAGGTAAGCTTGCTCCCATTGTTATATGGCCCATTAAAAATGTAAAATTAAAGTAGGAGTCACATATGTAGTTGTCACCTTGTAAGTGTAGTGTCTAGTTTTCATATATATTTGCAAATGAATGCAGCTAAGAGCTTTGTCATCACAAAAATGCTTAATTGACATTTAAAAGTAGTTGGTCAAGTGCTGAGGGATTTTGTTTGATGCACATGAAAAAGTGAGAGAAGTTCCTGAAATCATCTGACCTCCAGCCCCATTCGTGGTGATGTCACAATGTGGTATACAATTTAAAGGTCCATTTCAAACCAATAGTGAACTATGAATGCTCACACATGCATGTATTTTACAACATACTTAACAATCCACTTATGCACAATAAAAGCCACCATTCACACATTGCAATGAGACATTGCAGCTGCACTGGTGAGTGTCTATCGGTAGGGCAGTCCATTAATTTGAATGGACTGCCTTTCTCTGCTAAATCTCACTCAAAGAAGTGCAGGCACCTTTTTTTTAAATTGCATAGCACCACAACGCATAGTAATAGGTTACCATGCAATGTGGTAGGATTCAACACACATGTAAAGGCTAGGTACATTGGGGAGCCATTCAGAAATAATGGCACCACAGCGCAGCTTATATTGCAACATGCAAACTCATATGAAGCAAGATCATGTGTGGCATCACAAGCGCTTCCGCATAACAGAGATGTGAACGAGGGCTTAAGCAAGGAAACGTTGTATTGGGAACCTTTACACAGCGTTACCATCATAAGCGATGCATTTTCTTGCTCAGAAATAAAATTGAGCTCAATACAAAGGCTTTTTTTTTTT
>NW_017307484.1:495669-503652 GCF_000935625.1 Nanorana parkeri | reverse complement strand
ATTTCCTGCCTGTGTGTGTAACTGTGTATTGTAATGCATCAGCGGATCCGTATCTCGGATTAAAAAAAAATCTTGTCATGTTGTTCAACCTCATTTACATTTTACAGGGGTAATATTAGTTCCTGTTTCAAAGAAATTCGGATCCGAAATTCGTTAACGGAATTTCGTATTTCGGATATAATTCGGAAACTGCCATTCGGATTTCGGATGCTCCGAAATTCGGAATTTCAGGAAAATTCGTACGAATTCCGATTCGTAACAAAACGAATCGCACATGTCCAGTCCTCAGCTGTTCATTTAATGCAGTTTGTGACCATGGCAGGGAGAGCACCCATTATCAATAGTCTAAATGTGATGATCAGGGTTCTGCAAGGAGATGACCTTCTGCATTTTTCTCTCTAAAGTGCATTCTTCATATATTCTTGGCTGTCATGTCCATGCATTGGGTTGGGGGAAATGTCTAGGTTCCAGACAGCAATAGAACTAACTAAACACCAACTAAAATATATACAGGTGAAATCACAGAGATTTTGTATTAGACATGTAAACCAGTAAAAAATGTGTTTTGTTTAATTTCTGATTTTCCGTTGTTACGGGTCCGAACGCCATTTGTTTCATTATTCGGATTCGGATCTTTCAGAATTTCATTTTAGTTTCAGACGGGGGTTTCTGATTGGCCAGAAAACACGTGTCACTTGTCTCAAGGAGCCTCTAGTAAGGTTAATTCATTGGTGGTTCAGGGAAGAATGCCATCCTTACAGACAGCTAAACAGATCATGCGATGCTCTGCTGAGTGGCTTTGTATTCAGGGTTAGAGAGGAATCATCAGATGGGAGGTCAATTAGCCACAGCTTAAGGAAGCCCTACTGACCTGTAGCGGAACCCTAGTAGAGAATGACTGACATAGAGAGGGGAATTTATCAACACTGGAGCAGACAAAATCTGGAGCAGCTGTGCATGGCAACCAATCAGCCTATGTCTTTCATGTTCAAATCTTAACTGAACAAACTGAAGAAAGAAGCTGATTGGTTTCCATGCACAGCTGCTCCAGATTTTGTCTGCTTCAGTGTTGATAAATTCCCCTCAGAGTGTCACTTGAGTGAAGGCTCTGAGTCTGCTTGTGCTGTTGACATAACCAAGATGGTGGTACCCAGCAACAGTCTCAGGGCTTTTAGAATTTTATACAATGGAGGCTTTAACAGAATAAAATACATGAATTGCACATATAATCTTATGGGAAGATATTTGTTGAAAAAAATGACCTGTTGACAGAGTCTCTTAAAAAAGAGCTTCTCATTCTAAAAAGAGAGTTTAAGAGAAACGCATATATATAAAAGGGAACAAACACAATAAATACAGAGCGAGAAAAAAACTTAGACTTTAGTTTAACCAGTTGTCCTGGCAGTTCAGTTATTTTCTTATGAAAGGTACAGGGAGGATGGTGTTTCCAATGGATGAGCTAGCAGGTAGTCAGATATGAAAGTCGGAAGGTATGATACTGGTATGAAATAGAGTTTTGCCATCCAGCCTACAGAATAGCGAGTCCATGGGTTTACAGAAGTCAAGGCATGCTCTATGGAGTCTGTAACTCGATATATCTGAGGATCACACTTAGACAGCCTGTATTTGATGAATCTGCAATCTGGAACAGAATAAAATAGATCATATAAAAAATCAATATATCAGTTAAAAAAGTATCTATGAATTTATCTTCATTTATAAAACCCAATTACATGGCAGTGCAGACACTTTATATGAGGACCCCACAGCAGGAATGTTATTCTGAGTGATCAAGGAAATACAGTGTATATCTGTGTATATACAGAATATATTTATTAACATACGCAGGGATCTTTACAGATGGGAAATTACTGCTGTAATGCAATTTATTTTCTTTGCAAAAACAAGTGCAGTTTGCTTCAGGGGCTAAATGTACTCTTTACAAACACACTCCCATGTATCCTTTGTGATCTTTCTCATATGTAATGCAGTCACGCTCAAAGAATAAATGGCGTAAAATAGACAGACAGAACACAATTTTTTTGTATTTGTTTTGGCATACTTGCCAACTTTAGAACATGAGAAAAAGGGACACCTTGGTGTGGGGCCATCACAAATATGGATTGCTCTATTGTGTTAGATATTGGAAGTAGCTTGAAAGGGGCATGGTTAAAAAAGTCCACTTGCTGCGTACATTGTACTCACAATGTAAAAAGTCCACTTGCCACAGTCCTTGTACTCACAAAAGTTTCCTTCATTGCCGTGCCACAACAAGAGTGTCACAGTGGCACATAATAAGGAAAAGAAGCTCGCCCTTATTCTTTTCTGCATTAGGCATATAAACATAGAGTTAACACATTGTCTGAGCATACTTTGAAGAAAACATTAATTAAAACAGCTGAGACTTCAAAAACATTGGTAAGGAGTATTTATTGCACTGCAAAGATTACAGAATGCAGCAGTCAGAACTACTGTATGTACAAAATATCAGAGTCCCGGGAACTAGTGTAGGTAATATAGAACACAGCTTACAAATTGCAGTGGTCAAGAGTATGCCCCAGCATCGGTGAGAAAACCAAAATGCCCAGCGTCAGTGGGAGGAAAGTAAAGCACCAGTGTTAGTGGTCAATAGAAGGGACAAAATATCCCACCTGCACTGGTGGTCAGTGGGAGGGAAAAAAATGGTCAACCATTGTCAGTGGAAAACCAAAGAGAAGTCAATGGCTTACATAAAAAAAATCCTTAAATGTGGTATAAGAAGAATAAAAAAAAATCTCCCCAGCGGTGGCGTCCATAGGAGCTCGGATCCTTAAGCTGACCATACACTGGTCGTATTTTGGCCAATTCTCACCGAACTTGCCAAATTCAAGCCATGGGTGGCTCTATCAGCACCACCCAGCTTGACAAACTTTGAAAAATGTATGGCAGGGGAGATTTCTCTATCCACATTCTTTATGTGGATGAAGAAATCTATTAGCCTCCTTTTTTCAGCCCCCAGGCTGAACCAGAGAAATCTATGCATGTATGGCTAGCTTCACTGGTGTTATTGGTAGCTCAATACCTTACATTAGTAATCATTGGGAGCTTGGTCCCTTACATTGGTATTGGTCTTGGTATTCACAGGTTTGGCTTCTGGATATGACATTAACGCGCATGCAGCCTGCGCGTGTGCGTGTTGGGCTTCGTAAATCAGCCCCACAATGTCAGCACCAGATTATGCTGGCACTGTAGGGTAGGAGATCACTTTACCACAGTACCAGCATAGATTTGCAGCCATGTTCTGGAAAAAGCCCAAGGTGAAGTTGTTCTTTTAAACTTGGAAAACACAAGTTACAATGTTCATTCAATATGTGTTGACGCCAATATGAACAGCCATAGTTAAGTAATAAAGAAAGTAAATTCTAACAATCATACTCACAATCCTGGAAATACTTTTGACCATAACTTTCCTTGGCCCACAGTGGAGCCTGTCTCCAGACATCGTTGAGGCTTTGTAATGTGGTCTGTATATCTGTAGCTGGAGTCCTAAAAGAGCTGGGCTCAATGATGCAAACCTTCACCCCAAATCGTTGAAGTTCACGTCTAAACAATGTAGGAATAAAAAAAATCCACGTTACTGCAAGAAAATGCATTTTACAAATTCTACCACTAAATAGTAACTTGGATTGAATAAAAATGCAATTAATTGCTAAGGTTGTGAAATAATCAGTACAAAATACTTAGTTGCCATTTTGTAAATCCTAATAAAATATTATAATCAAGAATGTTCAGTATCTAAAGACTAAAAATTGTTACCCCCTTACAGTACAGTACAGCACAGTTCAGCTGCTATCTTATTCATACTGTATGTGTTTAGCAGTTACATTTTGATGACTTGCAAACATGAAATATCCTGATCATAGCACCTCATACTTTCTATTATTAAAATAAATCTGTCACCAAGTACAGAACTTTGGATATTCAGAAGTTCTCTAAGTGGTTTGTGTTTTATTTTTTAATTATTGAATGCTTTTTATTTTTTTATTCTGTACAATTTATTTTTATTTTTAACAATTTTTTAACATATATTTTGTCCATTACTTGGTCATACAGACAGGCAGATTGCATAACATTGAAAAGCTAACGCCAAAAAACAAAACGCTAGACATTAATAACAAACAAAGCTCAGTAATATAAGAATAATTATGCACATGCAATTTATATGAGCTAGGGAGTTGCATGGAAAATATGTGATCATCTAGATCAGAAATGTTCATGCTGTGACTTAGTTCTTCAGATTGTTAAAAATGAATATGCTTTCCATTTTTACCTCAGAGAGTCTGAGAATGCTTCTACTCCAAATCTGGATATGCTGTATCCTCCTCCTACGAAGGCTAGTCTGCCCATCACACTAGACATGTTTATAATACGTCCCCTGGCTCTTCTAATGAGGGGCAGCAGATTGAGTGTCACGTCAATCATCCCCAATAAATTCACATTCAGCACCTTGACAAAATCTTCCCTTCCCAGCCAGCTATTGGGGGCTGTAGGTAATCCAATGCCAGCATTATTCACGAGCCCCCATAACCCTGTAGAGGAAGGTAAAAAGTAATAAGAAAATATCATTTAAAGTCTATGAAAGCATGTACACTTTGTAATATCTTAATGATGGCTGCAAAATTATATCAACATTAAAATCTAATGTAGCCACCTTGCCCTAAACTTGGTGACTCCATAAGTGTAGCTTGTCTGGGCTTTAAACCGCCTAAGCGAATTTAATATTGTTAATAGGTCTTCCCTTTTTGCCTGCTGCTGGGGTGTGACCCTGGCAATAAAGAAAGAAGATACAATAATGCTGAGTTATGAATAGGGTAAGTCTCTCTGGCCAACCACTAGGAGGTTTATTGTCAGTGGTACATTTTATGAAAGGACATCAATATTTGGCTTTTCCCCCCAGGGTCTTGCCTAGGGAAGAATGTGTTGCTGACCCCTATGCCTAAAAGCCATATCACATTGGTGATTTTGTAGCGGCAATCCTCTGTTTTTTTTAAGCTCAGCGTTTAGTGCCAGTGACAAGCTTGTCAGCAACAATTGCTTTCCTCTCTGGCTTAGCAACAAATAGTTGCAGAGGAGCCATTTGTAGCAGAGAACACTAACATAATGATGTAGCATGAGTTTGACCTTCAGCTGTGAAAAAGGAACTATAGAGATCATGTTGCTAGCTACAAATCGCTGTTAACCACTGGAATTACCAATTTTTAGCAGCAATTTAATGACTGCTACAAAATCGCCTGTATGACATTGTCTTTATTCTAACCAGGCAGGACAACCTAAACTGAAATAATGGACCTAATTAAGTGAGATAAATCTGCATGGGGCCACATTACACCTACAAAGAGCCACACCTATGTTTTCCCAGAAAAAGATGGCAGCGCCTTGCAATGAGCATTACTAACATTATAGTATTCGCTACAATTTCCAATAATGTATCCCTGTGGAAAATTTCTAAAACATTTTATGAAATATTCAAATACAAAAATATATAAGGAAGTGTAGCCTTTATCAGCTGGAAAACAAGCTGGGACCTTATCCAATTTAAATAGCTAAACTGACTGATGTCACAAAGAAATGAGAGGGCCAAAAGCCAGTAGATTAACATATGTGCCCTAAATCGAGTCCTTACACTAAACTAGCACCTGTTCTTTATACACACATTTACCACATTGGAAGCATCTGTGTTGAGCCTCTTGATGTGACAACCCTGCTCTGTAAGATATTCGTGCCAAACTGACAGTGGCTAATGCCAGTGAGCTGCCTAGAGACATTGCTGTGCGAACCATAATTGGGGAGTTGGGTGTAATGGATATTTTTGGCCAGTCATTATTGTTTTCACCTCAAATATGTCCAACAGTAACCAAAAAATGCCAATAAATACTATCTGATTTAAAAAAAATAAAAATATGTCCACCAGCACTTATCTATTGAAACATAAATGTGCATTCCTAAGTGATTAAAATTTATATATATTGTACCTTTATTTTTGACATTCTCCTCAACCCACAAAGCAGCAGAGCTCACACTTTTAGCGTTAGCAACGTCAAGGATTGTTGTCTGCAGTCTGCTGGAGGTCTCTTTCTTCAGGTTCTTAACACCTGTCTCTGTCAGACAAGCAGCCAGAACCCTCATTCCACGTTTGTCCAACTGCTTCGCCAGCAAGTTCCCAAATCCTGTATCACATCCAGTAATGAAGACATATTTATCTGTAATATTCTCCATCAACCGACTTTGTCTGTACCATCTGTACAGGAGGATCAGACCCAACACCAGCAGCAGAGGGAGACACATGACTATGGTATATCACTGAATGTAAAAAATAACCCAAAACCACTATTAATGTGCATCGAAATTATGGCATTAGATGAAAATGATATAATTACATCCAACCCTAAATGAAGCTAGAAACTAAAACAGCACAATACATAAACTATTCAGAATAAAGCACATTACCAACATTCTTGCTATTAGAAGCCTGCAGTGAAAATAACTGTCAATATATTAAACCCCACTTCAGCCGTAAGTTTTTTAATCTCTATGAATAAGCCATTTGGTGACACATGTCAGAATTAGAGGAGCCTGTGTTTGTTTACAGCATGTTTTGACTTCAGGAATAAACAGTATCCAGCTTGTGATATCAATCGTTTGTAGGGTTGCCACCTTTTCTTCCAGCGAAACCCGAACACTCTAGTGACGCAAGGAAATTATTTTGGAATAATGAGTTGCGGGTTATTCATATGTAAATAGTGTCACCCATTCATATGTAAATATCACAGTTAAGACTATTTTTAGTGGGGGGGCTGTGTCTGGGTTTCAGCTGCCATGAGACCCGGACACAACATTCAAAACCTGGTCTGTCCAGGGGAATCCTGGACAGGTGGCAACCCCAGTCGTTTGTGCGGCAATTGTTTCTGTGAAAACCAGTATCAAGTTGCAGCGTGCCCTTTTTTTTTCCTGCACCGAGAAGAGGGATGGGGCTGTATTACCGCAGGACAAGGAATATGAACGGTGTCTGCTTTGTGAGCTTTGCTTATGTTTTTTTTTTCGTTTGGGATATTTTTGAAAAGAGTTAAACCTTTCCTCAAGTTTTATTGGTTTCTGTTCCCCGGCCCAGTCCGCCCCTGGTTTCTGTGAACTCTTGAGAAGATTTTGTCTAATTTTCTGTACCTATGACACAGGTCAAGAAATGAGGGAAGCAGTTGTCTTGGGGACAGGAAAAGGTAGACAATATTAATAACCAGGCAGTCCCCACTAGAGAGATTTCCCATCACTCCCCAAGTGAAAATCTCCCCAATGGATACGCAGGCCATAAAATTAAAAACTGTCAGAGGGTTGTGTCCCTTTGTCCCTTTGACCGAAGGATCAGTCGAACCGAAGGGCTGCTGTTCGGGCTATTCACAATAGCTTGTACAGCAGCCGAGAGGTTCAGTTCAGTCACAGTGACAGCCAAAGCGTGGTGTTAGGTCGGCCGAAGCCGACCTTTCAATAATGTCACGGCTGACTCTGCCGAGTTGTTGTCCTTCAATGACAGCCCAGCGTCCTTGAGGACACTGGGCTGCCATTACATGACAACAGCTAGGTGGTGCCAGCCATGATGTCGCGGATGGCTTTGCCCATGTGTTTTGATTTGTCCGGGACCTGCGGGTAGACTGTCAGATGCAGGACAAATGTAAATAGTTGGGCGGAGCTAGCAGGGATATCAACGCTAGCTCCACCAAATTGTTTATATGTTGCCGTCATCTGCCAAAATGCCATTCTGTTGCGAGGGTTCGTCGGGTGTGGACAGGACGGCGGGCGTTGAGGTTTTTAAACAAAAAATGTAAATGTATTTATTGTTTTATTTTTTTTATTTCACCGAGTCGTCATCGTTGTGGACAATGCTGGACGTCGTGATTGATCCTGGATTATGTTGGTGGATCAATTTTTGAGTTGTTACTTTTTTTTTTTTTT
>NW_017307484.1:495091-495653 GCF_000935625.1 Nanorana parkeri | reverse complement strand
CGAACTCATTCACAAGGGGGGGGGGCATCTGGGTGCCCCTTTATTAAAGGGGTACCCTGATGTGAATAAGCCCCCTGCACCCCCACAACCACCACCCTAGGGCTTGTGGGGAAGAGGCCCTTGTCCCCATCGGCATGTTTGTTTGGCTAACCGAATGCAGTCGATGTATGGCTGATTTTAGCCGATGTATGGCTGAAAGCAGCCGTACTGAGCTCAAGTGAATAACCAAACGATGTTCGGCTCAATTCACTTTGGCTCGGTTATTCACTCGACTGCCTTCGACAGCTAAGTAAATAACCTCCTTGGTGATCCTGCCATTATGGTTTTTGTACAAGCATTTTCTGCTATAGGGTGGCAACACTCTGTCGATATCTCTCTTCCAATTGTATTGTTATATTGTCAGAATGTAAAACCTTGTCATTTGGAAATATAGCTATAGTCCAAATTGGCATTAACAGATTGTCCACGGAAGTAGAATAAAACACTGCAGCACTCCTACATCACATCCCTCAGCTCATCACACCCCTAGCAAAAATGCCACTTCACTTCTGGTGGTGGGGGG
>NW_017307484.1:469919-495072 GCF_000935625.1 Nanorana parkeri | reverse complement strand
GGGGGAGGAAGGAGAGTATGTGAAATTGAAGCAGTAAAGTAAATGTGTCCCATTGTGCTGTCTGGGCAAAAAAAAACATCAAAATACTATAAAATATATGATGTGGCTTTCACATTTTTAATGTTTGCTCTTTCAAATTTGTTAATTATTAAAGCTGAACTCATCAACTCTCTTGAGACTAAAAAAAATCTCCTTGCAGTGCTGGGGCAAATGTTTATTTTGTTTAGGGGGAGGGGGCGGCATAAAAAGCAACCATCCCTTATTCATCTCTCCTGCAGCCTTCCTCCAAGCTGTGCAACCTGTCCCTGAAGCCACTTCTCTTTGCTGGTCCGTCCATCACAGACACTCCAACATCATCACATATGATGCAGGACCAGCAGTCCTGCATTGTGAAGATGCAGAGGACCCGCTTACAATCCAGTGTGTTGGAGAGTAATTTTTTTTTATTTTTCCCAAAAACTCAGCTTTAAATATAGAGATTTGTATTTTAACCATTTTGTTTCTATTTAACCCAGCCCAATTCAGCTCCTCAGCTTGAGAAAAGATATGCCAGATTGGGAATGCATTGTTTTCATTGGTTCACCTAACTCATTGACTATCATTGTGAAAAGGATAGGAACAGTAAGCCTCGTGTAGCACTGAAAAGCAGGACACAAAGTTTGCATATGTAATGGGCAATATGGTTGCCTTCAAGTAAATATTTGTTACACACTATACACATAAAGTACACAATAATACAATACTGTATAAAATATGTTGGCACTTATGGAAAATGCTGTAAAGTGAGGATGCCTTCAAAAAGAATGATATTTATAGTTTTTCTGTACCAATTAAGAAACTACAAATTGCATAAGCAGAAAACAACTAAATCAAATCAGCATTTTATGTGTCAGAAGTGCAGAAGGGATTCGACTCAGCCGATCCAACATCTGGATCGGCTAAGCCGAACCTCCGGCAGGCTACTCACTGCTGTTCGGCCTATTCTCATAGATACCGAACAGCAGTGAGTGAATAGCCGAATGCCACCGAGCGTCATTCGGCTCCGCTATTCTACTCGGTACCTCTGTGGTACTGAGCAGAATAGAAAAACTGTTAAAAAAGTAGAAAAAATAAAATAGAAAACGATTGTGCGGAGCTAACAGTTTCTATTGGCTGGGCGGTTCTGCTGCTGTCATAATAAAATTTAAAACAAAAAAAAACCGCCATAGGAATGCATAGCTAGATTTCTATTGGCTATTTCACTTTGCAATAGCCAATAGCAAACTAGCTATTGCACCCACCCTCTGCTGCTGTCAATCACTAGAGGGGACCTGGTGGAGAAATTCAGGTCCCCCCTGCTGATTGACAGCAGCAGTGGGCGGGTGCAATAGCTACTTTGCTATTGGATATTGCAAATTGAAATAGCCAATATGAATGTAGCTATGCATTCCTATGGTGTTTCTTTTTTTCTTTTTTTATTCTGACGGCAGCCAACGGCTCTGATGTCAGAACGAATTAAAAAAAAGACAGCAGTGCAGGGAAAGGTTTACTCTGCTCGATCGAGCAGAGTAAAACTTTCCCGGAGAAAGTGTTTCTCTCCCGGGTGGCCGGGAGCCGCTATCTAATAGCGGGAGACTCCCAGAGCTGTCTGTGCAAGTGGCCGGAGCCAGCCGTGAGATGACGGTCAGTAGCAGGCAGTCAGTAGCAGGCTGTCGGCCGGCCAATGGCCGTCCGTTCGGCCAGCTTCGGCTTTCACCTCGGCTCAGTCGAGCCAAAGCATATGCCTTCGGCTCGACTGCGCCGCCTGGCCAACTTCGGGAGCTGTACGGGCTATAGTGAATAGCCCGTAAAGCAGCCCTTCGGTTCTAGATATAGACAATGCCAACAGAGTAGAATGGTAAGATATATGCAATAAAACCTGAACAATGTGCAACTGTCAAAAAAGAGAGACCAATAACAACAGCTGCCAAAGGCAGGGTGGAAGAATTCCTGCCCCCGCTCCACAGAGAAGTGGCAGTAGGAGCCTCTGATCTGGATGCACTAGTGGTTGGAAGTAGGCACAGGACCACCCTACTGGAAATTCAGCACTCCAAAAACAGCTTGTGCAAGGCGGATCTAGTGACAGGGACTTGGAAGGAAACTGCATGCACTTCTGCTCCAACTCAGTGGCCAGCACCCAAGGGATTACAATATAGGACCCAAACCTAGTCACAGCTCATGTGCCCACTCACTCCTGTCTCATCAGGAGCAGTCTCTCTGAGCACTGGAGTTTGTCTCCTGTGTGTGTAGCCTGAATTCTAATTTCATCTCATTTACTAAGAGAAGTGAAAATGAATTAGCTCAAATGTACTGCTTCCAAGGATGCAGTTCACTTGCCAAAATCTTCATTTAAGTGCTGTTTGCCCTTCATAACACAAAGGGTCACCCACACAGGGGTTATTTAGCAACTAACTGCCACAACCAATCCGTCAGCCTTCTGGCTTTCCATTGCAGCATTGTTGCTCTGATTCTCGGGCTCAGGGGCACTTGTCTGTTCCTCCACAGACAGTCCTCTCAAAGACAGAGCACATGCAGTCCTGGGTGGAGACCCCTGTTTCCTCGGTGGAGTTCTGAGCTGCAGTGAGCTGCCATAACAAAACCTTGATGGTGTTGATGGTGGACCTAGGGTTAGAGGCTTGGAGGGTTGGAGGCTTCATCCCACTCAAAACTCAAAACTCTTCACCCCACTCAAAACTCTAAAAAAAATGTCCCCCGCCTCGAGGATGCAGACGAGGACTTGTTAAACCCAGAGAAGACTGCCAAACCTTTTTTCTCCCTACCAGACATACACCCCAGAGCCCCTCGCCTTTGTGGGAACTCTAGATGACAACAATACCTTTGCTTAGAGTACATACAATGATATACAAAGAAAACTGCTGGCAAAGCACAAACTTCAGTCGCCACAACAACTAACCATTGCATGCAATGACGTTCATACATAATGTAAAACAAAATAACACTGCTACAATCACTGCCATGGCTAAGGAATGAGTACCACAGTTACATAGTAAGTCAGGTTAAAAAAAAGATACATGAAACTTGACATCAGGCACATTTACACTGATTGTAGTTTGCCTTAAGTTTTCATTTGAAAGAAGGTAATTGGAGCTGCAAATATAACAGGTCATTTACACAATAGTGAAAAATATATGTAAAACTAAGTGAACTCTAAAGTAAAGCAACTTTCTACCCTTAATAATGTCTTTAAAAGTGTCAGGTCACAAATCTGTACATTAAAGTATATACAAAGTGCTTCTATACAAAATAATTCCCCTACTGCATTCATAGTCCCTGTTCTTCTGAAACCCATTACATACACCCAGGAGTGGCGTGCCTATATGCTATACATTTGTCTATTTACCTCTAAGTAGTAAACGGCCGTTTTGAGATATCCAGCATCCGCTTCATCTGAAAAATCTGGAATAAACTTGTCAGGTCCCATTCCACTATGGGGATGTACTGTAACTTACACTGAGTCAGCCTGAGCTTGGAGCCTCCAGATGTGTCTAAGATATTAAGGATGAATAGAATTGTAATGCTGATCACAGGCTGGTTGGCAAAGGTGCATAACTGTTTATATGAAGACAAAGATCTTTTGTGTTAGCAGGAAATGCCTCTGAAAGGGAAACAAGGGAGCACTTTGCCCAGAATGCCAATTTCATCTCAAATTAATCCAAGAATATAAAAGGATGAACATCCAACAACAGTCGTATATTCAGCACTGTGTTTAAAATCATATCCTTATGCTTCAGCAAAAACAAAACAAGCCATGTTCCCACTGATTGTTTCCCTATGCCGCTGTGCTTAATGTTCTCGTTTTTTTATTGGGTGTAAGGAGGTTTTATCCCACAGAAAGTTGGAAACACATTGGAACTTCTAAAAAAGTAAGTGCCTGTATCCAATTCTCTCCTGATGAGCATGTGAAGAAAAGTTTGCCATGAAAGAAGAAAATAATTTGGAAAACATGTACTAAAACTAAAATATTCACATATTGTATACCCAGGGCAAGTCAGACAATGAAGTGCATCTGCTTACCTTCTGCAAGCTCCACTTTGACTAGCTGGGCAGAAAGAGGATTTAATTTTTTATCTATTTAGCTATCTAAACCAGCCATCAAATTTACAAGCAACATATACAGTATAGTAATGAGAGATTGTGTGGGAAGACGATGGCAATAGAAAAATGGCATGAAATTGTGACCTATGATCCAGTGAAAACATTTTATTCCAGACTCAGGAAGGAACTTCATTCATTCCTTATGCGGCTAATTAATGGTTGTTATTCTTTGGCTCTTACTTTGTTCTTTCTTTGAGCCATCACATCTACAATCTAGCACTCAAAGCATTTGTGCCATTTTCAGTTTCAAAGTAGTTTTTGTTAATGTAAGCAAGGGAATATTTTATCACGTTAAAAAAACAAAAACCAGTTGGTACAGATGTATGATATGTTGTGATTATGTTGTTTAAAGGCTACATTCACATTTGCCTCCTGCGTTGTTTTACTTAAACACAGAGAAATTCATCTGGGAAGTGTAAACAAACTTTATACTTCCTAAATCACTTCCTTCTGCATTTAAAGCTAATCCTTTTTTTTTTGGCTATACCTCTCTTTTGGGTCACTAGAGTACATTTATGACCAACATAAGGCAAGTAAAACAAGGCAATTGTCTATGCATTAGGACTGCACTGACCAAGATTGCCCAGAGCAGCCTAACGCATCTTGTGTGAACAGCCCCTTAAATGTATGAGCTTTTTGATGTGTCTGAGTATCTAATTACCCCTGGATTCACAGATCTCTATTGTCTCTCATTTCAAGAAACCTGAATGTACCTAAACATACAGTGTTATTATACAACCTTTTAATATTACTTGCATTTATACTGTATGTGTGATGGTTGCACTCTCTATCTCACCCCGCACATTTGAGATTTTGCAGCACGCGGGACAGCAAGCTAAGTGCCAGCAGACTGAATGATCATTACTGGGATCGGTTAACTCTGCAATTAACCCTTTACACACACAAACGATAGCTGCCACCACAGAAACATGCACTGTTCACAGTATCTGTTGTAACAATATTAACCTTTAGGAAATGTCTGTGACACTCACTGCCACCCAGGAAGGTAACAGCGCTTGAAATATCCTGGCGCTCTTCAAAGAGGCAGGAATTCTGATATAGAGCAATTAAAGAATTAGCTTAACAATTCTAAAATATTATTTTAATAAAATGAAAAATAATGCCAGAAAAATATTTACGGAAAATATATTACAAACAACAGATAATAAACAACAACAAAATAAATGGGGTTAATACTGAAAAGTATTTAACAAAGTTCTTCTGGTCTTTGGTTCTTTGAGTCCAGTTCACTGTTCAATATTATGGGGTCTACTCACTAAGCTGCCGTAGGCAGCTGAGTGAATGACCGACCTGAAGCGAAGTGAGCCAAACGCTGTTCGGCTATTCACTTCAGGCTGTCACCTTCGGGAGCTGTACAGGCTATAGTGAATAGCCCCTACAGCAGCCCTTTGGTTCTACTGAACTGAAGGGGTCCTGGGGCCGAAGCTAGCCGAAATATCAGCTGAAACTACAGCTAGATCCTTCGGCTGCTTCGTGAATAAACCCCTATGTATTAAGGTTATCAGCACTCATGAATGACCCTTAGCAATCTGGCATGATTTCAATGGAAAATTAAAAGCTGTCAGCTGCCAATTGCAGCTCCTTTTTGTGGATCCTCTGTCTCGGAGCCAATCCTTGCAATCAAGAGAGCTGAGGGGTGGGAGGTAGGAGTGCTGAAGTGTTTGATTATACTTCAGTGGACACTCCTTAAATGTCACTTTTCTTGCTACATCAATATTTCTAGATGACCATGTTTTACAGTCAGACAGACAATCAACATTTTATTGAACAGAATGAAATCACAGTTTGATAGACATCAGACATGTTATAGATGTTATGCTTATTCTCCTTAGGAGATGTAATGTGTCTCATACACAATCAGGGTATTATGGAATAGGCATGTGTAATATCTAACTGATTGTTATTTTCTTTTACATGTTGGTAGACACTTGTTATGAATGTAGTTTTATCATATCAGTATTTATGAAATATAAATAGATTTAGGAGGAGGCAATTAAAAAAACATAACAGACTGAAATATGTATTCCTTCAACTGTTCTGCTAAAGCATTAGGGGCTCAGCTAGAGTTTTTTGACATAGCAATGGGGGTGCCACTGCATTCCATACAAAACCTCTTTCCTATCAGTTTGGGGTTCATCAGGCCTCAATTTTGTCACTGAAAAATGTCATGTAGAGCATATGTATTACACTGCTAGTGTGAATGAGGCCTTAGTGATTGGCGATTTTGTGATATAAGAGGAGTGGCAGCTGATTGTGTTCCACTGGAAGAAAGTGCAAAGCAGAAGCTAGTAATCGACTAGGGCAGGGCTACGCAACCTTGGCTCTCCGGCTGTGCTGAAACTACAAATCCCATAGGGCATTGCAAGCCACAGGCATGGCTCCCAGAGGCAGAAGCATGATGGGATTTGTAGTTTCAGCACAGCTGGAAAGCCAAGGTTGCCTACCCCTGGACTAGGGGATACAAAAAGAAGGGGCAGAGAAGGAGGAAATCAAACTGGGGAGAGAGGAAGCAAATCATTAGCTTATTATAGACCAGATATAAAGGAGGCAGAGTGAGAGCTGATCAAGGCTGAAAAGGGTGCATATTTATGAAATGGTATTTGTCTCCACTAGGGAAGTCATGGGACATCAGGATAGAGAAAACATACTGCAGAAAATCTTTCATTGTGGAGAATTTTGGACACACCAGAGCACTAAAGTGATGACAAGGCAGCAGCCAGTGGGCTCCAAGTTAAGGTATAATGTAGAGTAAGGCATCATTAGGATACTTCATTTGGTAGCATATCTGGCCTGCATGTCATGCTGTAGTCATGATGTAATTGGGTATGTTGATTACAGGAAGTCTGTAGTGTTAAATGTGCATACATGCTTGTCATTAGACCATAAGTACATTTACAACAGCAGAAATGTTTGTATCTTTGTTTTTTTTAATGTTTAATGTACCACAATTAAGTTCAGCATGTATTTATCTATATTCACTTAAAACAACCCCATGGTAATTTGTTAGTGACATTATAGTTTGCAGTTACGTTTTCCTTCAGGAGTTGATTTGGACAAATTTAGAAAGCAGTGAATGTCACATTCACCAAGCATTCCCTGCAGGTAAATCACTGTAACTTAAAACACATGCAAAAGTAAAATACACCTACAGTGAATGTTTGGTGAATGCCACATTCACGGCTTTATAAATATACCCCAATGTTTGTGTGTAACAACTACAGTTGCATTGTGCTGCTTTCAATAAATTGTAAAACTAAAGTCTTAAAATTATCTGGACAATTTATTTGTAGTTATTTATGGAGAAATATCCCCTCTAGAAAAATGATGTACAAAAATGTTAAATGTGCGCAACTTTATTCGATAAACAATCCTGCAAAGCAGACCATACTTTAGATTAATACTACAAACATAATCTTGGCTGTTCAATAAGACCATTGTAACCAATCAGATTTCATTTTATTGTAATCAGTTGAACATGAATTCTGATTGGATGCTGTGGGTTACTGCACTTTGTACCATGCTCTTTGCCTTATTAAACAGGCTTGTAAAAATACAGTTTCATATGACAAAACTAAGTACACACCTGAAATACACGCAGTTCTCGTTTCCTCTTCTGTCTTGGATATATCACCTACTGTACTCCAGAATATTTTACTACGTTCTCCATGTCGTCTTATGTGCAGAACGTTCTATAGTTTTGTATATGAAGTGATGAAATTTGCATAGGTTAGTGATTGAGGCAATGAAAGGAAACATCCTTTAGAGGGGAAGTGCTAAAACAAGAGGTCACACTTTGAAACTGTTTGGAAACATAGCTCCAGGGAAATACAAGGAAGTAGTTCTTCACGGAAAGGGTGTTGTATTCACGGAATACCATAGTAACATTGGTGGTAAAAGGTGGTTCTGAGGGAGTTCAAAAGTTCTTGCTGTATTAGAAACAATGGAAAAGTGAACCTAAAGGTTTATTCTGCTTATGACTGACAAGTCTCTATGTTTCTCAATCCAACAGGAAATTTCTGGAAGCCAATCAGATCTAGAACACTAGTTTCTAACCTTTATGGGTGTTTCAGCACCATTACCAAATAAAATATAAACTGGCACAATGAAAATTACTTTTTAATTTCAATACAGGTTTTATAGATACCAAAAAATAACAGATACAGTAATTAATTCTGTAGTTCAGCAGTAGGTTTTCTTCCCCTGCTCATAGAATCCTTTATTACTTTAAAGGCATGGCTAGCATGGACCAAGGTGGGATATTGTGATAAGGATAAGTCAATTGTAGTATAGGAAATAGAAGTGAAAACTAGAGGAAGAATTTCATAGAATAAACACTCCTCATAAGGAGACCAATGGTGGCAGAAATATGAAGGCTTCCATTGTTGACATTCTGAAAATGCTAGATGTCTTGCTGCCATGTAAACAGTTTCCGTAATTTCCAAGTCACTTATCTGAAGCAATCATGCAGCAAGTACACTCAAAGGTTTTGAGCTGGATACTTGTTCTGGCTCAATGATTCACTGAACCACAAGTATCAATCAAAATACTTATGGCACCGGATCTGGCAACTAGCATGTTCAGAAAAAGGAATCAGCAATGGCAGGCCACATATTTTTCTCAGCACAGGTTTCTTTACAAAAACTTGTATTGTAGTACTGCTACCTGATTACGCCATCTTTCTGTCTTTACCTTAATTAGTAGATGACAGAAAAGTCAAGTACGTCTGGTGGTAGCAATCAAATGTGATAGTAAAACATAGTTAAGAACCATGTCCAATACAACATTAGAAGATCCCTTGCTGAAGTATTTTTAAAGGTTTTATTTAACCGTAAAATAGTGTTCTGCCCCCTTCTTCCTTACTACTCACCAAGGCCTTAACTTTTAAGGCACATTTACATTCTTGTAATGTGTTAATGTGTGTTATGTAATGCATTAATGTGTGTTGTGTTGAGATTGAGATCCATAAGCTGCCAATGCACCAAAAAGGCATCTAACATATACTTGCGCATTCCCACAACACGAAGATGTAAATAAGCCCTGAATTTCCCCTACATATCTAGCTTGTCCATGTCAATACATTGCATGAAGGAACCTTTTCCCAATGAAAGTCCAAGGGAAATGCTGGGAGTATATGGACATATGCATGCGTTTAACTGAAGAGCGAAGTAATATGTGATTTAAGAAACCAGATTCTAAAAGAGTTGAAGCACCAGAGGGAGACCCTGTTCCAGCATTGCTTCCAATAGCTTCATACTTGCCTTCTGCAGTTGAAGCCTGGCAATGTGAAGATTCATGTACGCAAGCTGTTTGACTTAAAGCTGCTTTTCTGTCCCGTATGTAAATACTAATGCAAAAACAATTCAAAGAAGCTTAATGCAGTTTGATTGTATTCTGAATTTTGAAGCAACTCATTCTAAATGGGAAAACAAAGAAACTCAAATGCAGGTCAAAGCAACTCTGAGTCTGCAACTGTGTACATTAGCCCTGTTAAGATTGCTGAGATGGTGCAGGAGAAGGTTCACAGCGCATACCTCCCAACTGTCCCTCATTTGGAACCAAATCCCTCTGTCCCTCTTTCCTCCTGAGTTGTTCCTCTTTCTGGTCTGATGTATGGACATCTACGAAAAGGGTCTATTTAACTACCAACAGTGTCATTCGGAAATAAAACCTTCATGCTGTCCCTTAAATATCTTGATTGCTCTTGAAAAGCCAGTATAAAGGAAAAGTAATGGTGAAGAAAACAATGTTGGGCTTAACCAATCATTTGTGGCATAAAAACTCTTCACGGTCCACATAACTAGGGGCATAGCAGGGGTGTGTCCATCACCTAAATACATTGTGTTGGAAGGTGTCCCTCTTTCTCATCTCAGAAAGTTTGGAGGCATGCAGACATGGGTCTGTAAATAAACAAACCAAATGGGTGTTGTAAGCTCGTTTGAGCAGGGACCTCCTCACCTACTGTTTCTGTATGTCAATGATGCTTGTCAGTGTTTATTAATTGTCATGCCTACACGATTGTACAGCGCTGCAGAATATTATGGCGCTATATAAATAATTGTAATTAACATAGTCCATTTAAACCATTTAATGAGCTGGTATGGGAGCTGTTTGAGTAAGCAGGTAGTCAGAGAGTAAAGTAGGGATATAGGAGAGTGGAATAAAGAAGAGTTTGGCATCCCAGCCTGTTGAGTAGCGTGTTTTGGGGTGGACTGCAGTCAGTGCATGCTCTATGCAGTCTGTGACAGGAGTTAGGTCTGTATTGCAGAGGGATAAAAAGGTTTTCTCCATATCGGACACATCTGTAGGAAATAAAAACAAAAAAATGCATTACATAGGTTACATAGGACAGTCTAGCTATAAATCAGTAAAATTTTACTATGAATAATAATGTACAGTCACTAACAGAAAACAATTTGCTGTTAGGCATTAGAGTTGATTAGTTCCATGCAAATCTATGTTAAGTGGAGGTGGCTTGTCACAGTGACCAAAAAGGTGTTTTAGAAATATGCCAGGCAGAATTTGCTATGAACAACACTTCAACCATTTCTTTCTTTAAATGTGTTAATAGGTTGAAAAGAACAGTTATTAATATAGTGAGTTCAACCAAAGAAATACATTGAAACCTGTTCCAGAAAAAGGCAAACATTCTTATAAAGCGTGGCCAAATTGGATTGCAGAAGGTAGGTAAGGTTATACATAAAGTACACAGCAAACATCATGTAAGGTGGGTATGTTTATTCAAACGGTAGATACACAGTAGGTAGGTAAGGTTATTAAGCAGGTAGTTGTTGAGGAGGTAGGTACACAGAAGGTAGGTATATCATTTTCAGCAGGTAGGTGCTAACTAGCAGGCTAGCAGTTAGCCTTGGTGCCAGCTGCAGCGGGTTGTGGAAGTGAGTGTCCTGGTTCTAAGAAAGCTATTTGCTGGTGTCAGTTCCTGTGCAAATCTGTTCCTTATTTTATAGCTCTCACAGTAGTTTATGCTAATGTTACTTTTATCTCTTACCATGTGAAAGACTATATAGATGCAGAAAGGACAAAAGACTCAATTTGTACCTAAACAATGGTCATGACACGCTGCCTCCTGTCAGCCCTCCTCCTAAACAATTATCAGGCTACGGCTGATATTGGGTTTACTTGTAACAAGTGAAATGTACCGTTCAAGGGCCGATTCACACAAAAATCAGACCGGAAACATAAGTCAACGGAGGTCTGTTGACTTGCAATTTCAACCTCTGTTGACTTACGTTGTGTTCACAACATGGTCTACTTTTTTTTCAACGCACTGCAACGTAACGCAGTACAAACTGGTCCCATTCACCCCTACATTTTTTAGGTTAGCCTCCATTGGCATCAGTTGACATCCGTTGAAAATTGGATGCTAACAGATTTGGTGTGAATGGGGCCTTAACCTTGGAAGGAAGATGTGGTGTGTAATAGTTTAGTTACTGAAATCATTTTTGGGTCACGCCTTAATGACCAAGGAAACATGTGGGTCCCGAGGTTACACAGGTTGAGAACCACTGGTTTAGTCCTTAGATCCTGCTCTCTAATCAGCTCCTAATATAGAGACAATGGTGGTTGTAGGTAAAAGTCAGTCAGAACGTTACATTTCTGTGAAGTAGTTTTTACAGTACTATTCAACTTGTCATTTGTTTGCATTAATAGTACCACAGGGCATGTGCTTTGCATATCATGAACAAAAAAAAGCACAGAGAAAAGACAGGAACCCATGTACAGTATGTCTCAATTAAAATACCTCCAGCAAAATTGTTCTCATTTAAAGTAAAGCTGTACTGAGAGATATAAGATGGTTGCCATTACTGATTTGTTCTGTTAATGCTAGTTACTAGAGGCTTAACTAGAAATCTCAGGGCCCCGGTGCAAGAAACCATTAAGGGCCATGATTTTGATACCTTTTTTTTTTCTATTAAATAAACAGTATGTATGTTATGACCTTCAGGGCTAGTTCACACCAGCTCCAGTGCTTTCCAGCCCGATTTGGTGCTGGAACACACTGGATCGCATCCCGGCCAGCTCACCGGGTTCTGGGGTGGGAGGGCGCGTGGCGGTGCAATAAAGTCAATGGCACCGCAGGCACGCCCCACGGCCGCAGTGCGATCGCCTGCACCGGAAAGGAAAGGCAAATCAATGCCTGCGTTCCGGTGCGGTCAGAAAAAATAGTGCATGCAAATGGAGATCCCTGACTCCCCCCCACCCACTGCAGCGTCTTCACCATCCCTCTGTCAAAAACACAGCAGGCAGCATGAGTCAGCTGCATGTGGCGGGCCCTCTTCTTTCTCTCTGTGCTCCCCCCAACTGGCCGAACACCAGCTCCCGGTCACAAATGTGTCCGCTGCGACCCAGGGCATTTTCACAAGTATTCGTGAAAATGCCCAGTATTGGCACTGGTGCCTCCCTACTTAATAATATAATGTATTGCTGGGACTTGTAGTCCTGCATAGTTGGTGCTATTCTGTATTGCTGTATAATCATTATACAGCAATGCAGAATACCACCATCTCTGCAAAGACATTCTGGATCAGTAAAACATCAAGAGTTGATAATGGTTAGTATTACAACCAGACAACTAGCATTTTTAAATGTCAGCAATGGCAGCTTCCATGTTTCTCTCATGACCAATTTATGTTAAAGGATTCAATTCTTAAATGACAGGATGCTAAGCTAAATTAATATAAAGCTATAGAACTTACAATGTTCAAAATACTTCTGTCCATAACTGTATTGGATTTCAGGGTGGAGGTTTGTCCAAATATTCTTCAAAATGTTTTTCATGTACTGCATATCATTCAGGCCGGTCTTAAAATAGCCAGGCTCTATAATGGAAACTTTTAGTCCAAAGGGTCTCAGCTCGCGCCTGTCAGTATATACAAACATTAGAGAAATTATAGCTATTGAAAAATTACCCAACCATAGATGTCAATTACATAACCAGATTACTGGTATAACAGCCTCAGTGGGATCCTCAGAAGCATTCTATAAACTCTGTTATCAGCCATACATCGAGTTACCGAGCAGTATAGAAAAAGAGTGAAAAGAAAAAAAAAAAAAGAAAAAAAAAGTTGAAAAATAATCTTGAAAATGTAAAAAAATGGAGAATTAAAATAGTTTCAAGGAAAGTAAAAAAAAGAAAATTTAAAAATAAGATGCCGGCAAAAGAAAAACAATTGGGCGGAGCTAGCAGTGACAGCTAGCTCCGCCCAGTCTTCTAGCAGGTCCCGGCGAATGAACAACTGGATGGTGCTGGCCATGACATCACGGTCAGCTCCGCGCAGTTGTTATTGTTTAATAACAGAACAGCGTCCTCAGGTCATTTGGGGACGGTGATCTGTCATTACAACTGGGCGGAGCCAGCCGTGAGATCACGGCTGGCTCCAACCAGCTGTCATTTGCGTTGTGATCGGTCGGCTTCGGCTGACCTTTCTCCACGCTTCAGCTGTCACTTCGGCTCTGTCGAGCTGAAGTATATGCCTTTGGCTCAGCTGAGCCGATTGGCTGCCTTCGGCTGCTGTACGGGCTATTGCGAATCAAGAAGTGTGTGCAACAATTCTGATTAACTTGTTTTTATGAACTGCATTCATCATTTGTATTACAATAATCAAGATCACTTTTTTATAATCAACTGTTTTGTTTGTTAGTTAGAATATACTTGATAGGTGTACACAGTAAGAAACTATGTTTCACTCATCTGATTACTGGAAACCACACCACTTTCAGAAAAAACTGCATACATGGAAGATAGGAAAATGTGTTCCATATTTGGTAAGTCTGCTATAAGCGTGTTCTGCTGAGCATTAGGAGTGGAATGTATTTCACAAGTAAATGAAAAGAGAGAAATAATTATTTTAAACATGCCACACATGTTACAGGAAAGACCCTTGGGCTAAGCAATATTGTAATAATAGTCTCTCTCACCTCAGACTGTCTGAAAATGCTTCAACTCCAAATTTAGAAATGCAATATCCTCCTCCACAGATAGTTACTCTCCCCACTATACTGGACATGTTAACAATGCGCCCTTTGGATTTTCTGATTAATGGCAAGAGCCTAAGGGTTAAATCAATAGGACCCAGCAAATTCACATTTATAACTCCTTCAAAGTCCTTTTTTGTCAACCATTCATTAGGTGCACCAGGCATCCCAATTCCTGCATTATTCACTAACCCCCACAGACCTGTAAGTCAAAGAAAAGAAATATTAGAAAGGTAATAAAAATAGTTTAAAACATTGCACATCTTATCAAGTCATGAAGGGATATTTGTAAAATCCAGTGGTGGGCTATATTTAATTGTAGACTGGGCAGCTGCCCAGGGCCAAAGACTGAAGGGGGGCCTATGAAAATGCTAAAAGAGTTCCACTCTCAGTCATACCCTGCACAGAGATTTTCCAGCTTGGGGGACAACAATCTAAGCACCAGCAGACTAAGAGCAATCATCATTGGGGCAGTTAAACTTAGCAGTGAACACTTTAAGCACACTCAGTAGCCATCAAATTGTATTTTACTGGAAACACGCACCATTTACAGCTTTTTTTTGTCTACTGTTGCCACATCTAGGCAGAAATGTAACAGAGTTTTACACTATAGTAGCTCTACAGAGGCAAATTTCTTGATTTCCAGTTAGTGCATTCAGAAATTCAGCCCTAACTATTGTAAAATATGATTTAAAAGAAAAGAAAATCAATGCCGGAAACATTTATAGAAAATATGTTACAAAATCGAAATCAGCAACAGGAAAATCCTTTTCTTGGAGTACATTACAGGACACAGGATGTTATTCTGGAACCATGGGTTATGCAGCTGCCCTTAGGAGATTGGACACTAAAATCTATAGCTATAATGACAGCCTTGTATAACCCCTTGACAAAATCCTATTTTCTAAATCGTACATTACTGGACACAGGATGGAATTCTGGAACCATGAGATGTCCAAAAGCAGTCCAACTGTGGGGCAGGCAACACTGCAAAGGACAGGCCCCCAAAAAAACAACAGAGCAACAGGTAGGGTCCTTCAGCATACAAGGCCACTTGGACAACCTTGTGACCAAAGCCAGCATCCACTATTGCCTGAATGTTCACCTGGTTAACGAACATGTGCACTGAAGACCGGGTGGCAGGCCTGCAAATCCGAGAAACTGAACCATTATATTAAAAGGCCCAGGAAGCACTAATGGATCTAGTGGAGTGCACCTTGACTCGAGAAGGGGAAACCTTGCCTTTGAGGTCATACTCTTGGAAAAGGAGTTGCCTTTTCTCCTAACAATAGTGGAGCGGGAGGCTGGCTCACCCCTGTGCGGGCCTTCAGAAGTGACAAATAGAGGGTTGAACGAATGAAAAGAAGCTGAAGCTGAGAAATAGTCCCAAAAGTACTTCATCCAAAGGAAGGTGGTAAATCTCCTTAGAATGTCTTTGTGCAGAACATAGAGATTGTAGGAATGTTCTGGTTAAGGTGGAAGAAAGAAACCACCTTGAGAAAGAAGGAGGCCCTTGATCTCAAAATGTAATTATCCTTGTGTAACACAAGGAAGAGTTCTTTATAAGTCAACTCAGAAACTCACCTTTCAGAAGTGATGTCAACAAGAAAGGCAACCTTTTGATTAAGGGAAGACAGAGGAATATCCCTAATAGGCTCAAAGGGCGGTCTCTAAAGGACCAACAGGACTAGTATGAGATGCCACAGACTCACTGGGGGAATGTACAGGAGAAATGGTATGAGCAACACCCTGTACAAAGGCCTTCATTAAGGTGTGAGAGGCAGGCGGCCTCTGAAGAAAGAAGACAAAACAGCTGAGGTAGAAATTTGACCCTTGATGGTAATCAAGACCAAAAGCTGATCCAACTCAGACTGGAGAAAAGACAGGATTCATCCTATATAGTATTTCCTGGTATGGCATTTTTTTGTCATCATTTCCCCACACCAAGCGAGGCACCCCATCTGAGTGTGATGGTAGACCTTGTGAGAATCTGAAGTTCTACCCAAGCCAGAGTCAGGTCCACTTCTCTTTGAACCGTTAGTAGAGGTCCAGGGTCCTGAGCCATAGGCTTGCACCACACAACTAGAGTCTGGCATACAGACATGGTCGCAATGGCAAGTTACATAGCAGGGCCAAAGTCTTGGAAACGACTTTTAAAAGCCAACGACTTTTAAAAGAACAAAGTCTTGGAAACGACTTTTAAAAGCCAAAGTGTCCTTGAATCTTGAAATGTCTCTTACAGGGGCCGCTAAGTTTTGTTAAAGTCTGTTGGTTGGTGCCAGAGCGACCTACTGCTAGGTGGAAGGTGGGGTAGCTTGCCTAAGGCAAAGAAAAAGTATTTTCACATTAGTTTTGGGGAGCATCGGAAGCACTTTGCCGAAAACCTTTCCACCAGTCACATAAAGAGTGAACAAATATTTAATTTTAGTGATAATGATACTAAACTGACCATTGTCACCGACAAATCCAGAGACCCATGTAGAAACGGAGCTGACACTCTGAGTGTCAGAAATATCCAGTATTACTGTTTGCAGTCGGCTGGATGCTTCTTTCTTCAGATCTTCAGCTCCATTCTGCGTCAGACAAGTGGCCAAAACTATCATTCCCCGTCTGTCCAACTGCCTTGCAAGCTGTTTGCCAAAACCAGAATCACATCCAGTTATAAGTACAAATCTATCTGAAAGATTGTCCAGAATCAGGCTGAGTCTGTGCCTTCTGTACAGGAATATGATCATTACCAGTAATACCACCAGAGGGAGCAACATGATGAACTTTGAATGTGTCTGCAATACAAGATGAGTAAAATGAACACACAAAGCATAACAATATTTTGGATTATTGTACCAAAGGACATTAATATATACAACAATGGTAATCCTACCAGCCCTACACTCGAATGTTGTCAGATTGTTATACTAACTGTGGAATAGTTCATGACCTGACAAAAATTTAAAACTGCTGTATTTAGAATTAAGAAGCCAGTTAGTATCTTGTATCTGCAGCTTTCATCATACATTAGATTGCTTTGTGTTCAAAGCTAAATTAAATGACAGCTTAAAGAAGTCTTGCTTGGCATTTTACTGCTACTTATCTCTGTGCATATGTTTTCAGGGATAACCCCATTAGCTATTTTATAATGTCCAAGGATACTAATCAGCCTTGCAACAATAACCTTTTATTTCTTCCTTTTTATTGCTTGTGCTGTATGAACTGTCATCACAAGCCCAGCCAGTGCTTAGTTTCATGCAAAGTTTCTTGGTATCCATGGGTATATTGAAGCCATACCTACCAGCTTTCCGAGATGAGAAAGAAGGACACCTTCTAGCACAATGTATCTAGGCAATGACCATGCCCCTGACAAACCCTCAGGTATGCTAACTGTCAAGAATTTATGTGCCAAAAATGATTGGTTAAACACAGAATTGTAATATTTTTACAATTCATTTACCATAATACTGGCTTATCAGTATAAGGCAGCAAACTTGAGATCATTAAAAGATATAAAGGTTTTGGTACAGAATAAGACCTGTAGTAGGTAAATAGAACCTTTTTTTATAAATATCTGTACAACAGACCAAACAGAGGGACAAGCAAGGAGGAAAGATGGACAGAGGGATTTGGCTCCACATGAGGGACAGTCCTTCCAAATAAAGGGACAGTTGGGAGGTAGGTTAAAGCCTATATATTACCCATTTTCACCCTTCCAGCTGATTTTGTTTACCTTGTAAAGCATTTTTATACTAACCTAAATCTGCTTTCCATGTCCTTTGTTGGTGCTATCACCCAGAGTGGGGGACAACTAACCCAGCGATGGTGGTGTGCCTTCATCGCCTGTTCCCTGACTGTTTCATCTCACTGACCTCACCACTGATACTTCTCTTCTAAATCCTGAGAGGACCCCGCCACTGGACAGTCAACAGGAAAACTCACCTCTTCAGGGAAGCCTATTCCACCTCCTCCTACAAAATGTACATCTACTTCTTCAATCAGCTCATCCCTCACAGTTACTACATTCTGTATCACTTGCCCCTTCTTGTAGATTGTAAGCACTCACGAGCAGGGTCCTTCTAATCTTTTTGTATGGTATTGTAATTGTACTGTCTCCCTATATGTTGTAAAGCACAAACTGTTGCTGCAATATAAATCCTATGTAATAATAATAACAATAGGAACTGTCCATATCATGCAGGCAGTGATGTGGACAATGGAAGAAGGAACCTGCCTCCTGTAAAACATCCCACAACCATTGTTTTAGGTGGGTAAAAAATGCATTTAGGTTTTATGTTTTTTTTTTCTATCCCAGTAATTAGTGAGAGGGGGAGCCTAGAGATCAGCTTTAAAGTGCATTATAATTATAGGGAACATCTAGAAATGTTGATTTTGCTTAAGCAGTACCTTTAGTCTAGAATTCCTCCTGAAAAATAGCGCTGCATTTCCTATTATGTTAGTATACCTAGGTGATCCTGTTCCTACAGCCTCACAACTTTATATCTGCAGTCAGTGTGAGATCTCAGACTCTGCTGCCTCCGTCTGCTAGTCTTAGTATATTTGGAGTGGTATTTGTTCATTTCACTGCTGTGCTATTCCTACTCACTGTTCACTTTGCTGTAGACTCTCCCTCTTCCAAGATGATGGCTGCCATCACACAGAGAGACTATGCAGAACGAGGCATGGTAAATCAGTAATGGAGAGAGATCAGCTGTAGGCAGACCACAGGCAATACCGTTGGCCAATTCTTTGTCCTCTGTTTTGTTTTCTGGGGCACAGCTTACATAGATTAGTTGCTTTTCCCATAACTGGACAATTGAACTAAATCTTCACACAACTCTTTCAGTGAAGATGCTCAACTCTAATAAACCATCTCTAGTGTCTTTAAAAGTGCATATACCAATGTATTTCCACAGGTTATCTCCAGCATTTCTACCTGGTTTGACAAATTCTTATACACATCCGCCTCCAACATTTTTAGGCCGAGTAGCCACAGGAAGACACATTCTGTGATGAAGAAGATGCAGGCCTTAGACCAGTACTGGATATGGTTAATACATTTCCTCATTCCTCCATCCATACAACATGGCTGATTTATTTGCAATATATTTTTTGTATTTAATTGTTACAATCACTTGCTATGCCATTGTTAATATATAGTGTACATACAGCCTCAATGTCTGCAAAATCAATAGCACCACCCTCCCATCACTGGAATACGCAGGCCAGTATGCTCCCCCAAGATCACTGCATGTCTATCTTTTGTTGTGTTTCACCAGAATGCAAATGGGCAGGTCTGGTCATCCACACTGCCATCCTGAAAATCTAAACCACATGAGATGCTGTAGTATTTTCCTTATAAACAGTAGCATGACCTCCATCAAATAAATAATGAGTACTATACTGGCCTGTAGTGGTTGAATAATATAAGCCTTACCTTGCTTGATGTCAGCTCTCAACAGATAGACATCCAATTATACTTTTTCATGTCCTAGATTCAGTCTGAAAATCATTAACTATCCTGGTTTACAGGTCTTGCATTGACATGACACAAAATACACGACTGTGTTAAAGGGAAAGTATATTCCTCTATTTTTGTTCTTTTAGATAAAATAAGTTCTACATATAAAAAATATAGATGTGTGTATACACATACCAACACGCAAAAAAACCCCCTATAATTAATAATGAATGGGATGACCTGCCAACTTTATTGCCACAAATATGTTTCTGTATACCAACACCTAACTCTTATCTGCAACCTGCTATCAAGCTTCTTTTAAACCTATTTGTGTGCCTCGTCCAACCTGCAGTGTTTGTAGCAGCAAATCCACCAAAAGTTCATGTCTTTCACTGCCATGTTATAATACACTGTCATGCCACAATTCTGCACCATACAAGACACTACCATGAGATGCAAGAGAATACTAAAGACTTCCAACTTACAAAAATAGACTTTTGAGGGCTGCTTTACAAGAGAGTGCTGTCATGTTACAATAGACTGAAATGTTATACCCTAACTGGAATGAGCAAAAGACAAGTTTCCCTGTATGCTATACATTTAAAATCAAGCTCAGGTCCTAAACAGGCCAAGAGATGTACAGTAATGCACCCTGACAATGCGGCTAAATTAATCAAATGTGTCTTGTCTAAAATATCCACTGCACATTACAGGTTACTCATGGAAGAGGCTGGACACAGTGCAGAAACTATCCTAAAACTATGATGTCATAGAAGGTCTGTTTTATCAAGTCAAGATGGATCAATAAGGAAGCAGAACTTTGTGCTGGATAACACTGAACTGGTGCTACCACCACACCACAAAAACAGACAGCTGTTGAGCCAAGTTTTTTTTAAAATCAAGAACAAACTATTCCGTGCTTTAATCTGCCCAACATACTTCCTGCAAATAAAAATTACAAGCATGATGATCTAACCTGATCCACCCAACGAGATACACCCAGCCTGTATCTGACATGCCCTTAAATCACCTAACACTGTTACTCTGTAGGCATAATATTTTAGAAGCCACAAAATTAACCTTTTGTTGTTAGAAACTTACTGTAGTAAGTGACAGCAAGTTTCAACTTGACTTCCATTATCTAATATTAAAGTGAATCCTCAAATCATCTCTGAACTGATGCTAACACTGTCCTTCCTTCTGGAGACCTACTTTTGTTCCCGATAGTCCCTGTGTGTGTTGTAAGGTAGCCACCAATCCAAGCTCACTCCTGTGATGGACTATAATCTCATGTTTAGTTTACTCATTTGTATTAAGATTATATAATTGTATAACATATCATATACAGCACAGAGTATAGAGTGCAGTGGTAAGAAGCATGTCATATAAAGCACATATAAAGCCCAAGGTACAGAGTCAGTGGAATGCCATAAAGCCCAGTGTGCAGAGTGCAGTGGTCAGGAGATGTGTCATATGCAGCTCAGTGTACAGAGTGCAGTGGTCAGGAGATATGTCATATACAGCCCAGTGTACAGAGTGCAGTGGTCAGGAGCATTTCATATACTGCTCAGCATACAGAGTGCAGGAGTATGCTAAATACAGCTCAGCGTACGAAGTGCAGCGGTCAGAAGCATGCCATATACAGCCCAGTGTGCAGAGTGCAGTGGTGAGCAGTATGTCAAATACAGCCCAATGTACAGCGTGCAGGGGTTGAGAGTTTGTTGCTTGTTTTTGTACCTTCTCACACGCTGTATTTACACCTGGGCTCTTTTCTCTGTACAAGATTTCGAGGAGCGACATGGCTTTATATTTTTATTTTAATTACAGCAGTTATATTTATTTTTATGTACGCTGCCTGCTTGCTAAATAAAATTGCTGCTAAAAATAAAATCAGAAAAAAAACCTGCAGATAGCAAAGAAGCTATTGCTTCCTGTGCCATCTGCCATCATTTCAGGGGGGGGTGCTCTCTCCCAGCCCCCCTAACCCCCCTCCGCGGATGGGGGGGGGGCGTAGAGGGCACCTCCCTGAAATGAGAAGGATACCTCCCTGAAATGGCTTCTTTCAGGTTGGGATCCCTGTGCATAGGTGATATAAACTGATGCCCACAGGTCCAGCCTTGCCCTTGCCCCAGTGTCCAGGCTACTGAGCCAAGAATGGTGCCTGGAAACAGATGTCATATATTCATTGCATATGCTGGGATAAGCTACTATTCATAAGCTTGAATCACTAATCCTATGACGTTGCCAGTCAATAGACGTCGTTTACATTGGACATGCATATGGAGGTGGCATGAGTGGATTAGCAGTGGGGCAGTCCATGTTGCCTAGCAATAGATGCCAGTGCAATATTTGGGCCTCATGAAAATTGAACAGTTCCTATTCCTGCTTAGTCCAATCATGTTAATAACGTCAGAGTAAGTTTCCAGGTTTATAATTACAACATTCTGCAAAATATCATACTTGAATTATTTGCAATAAGCTATTAAAGCAGCCACCTTATGAATAAAACTGCATAGTATAAACTTTAATATGTATCCTTAATATTTGCAGTATTAAACACGTTCTAGCATTTCTTGCTGCAGGGATAAAAAGTAAAAAAAAAATAAGGAAAAAAGCTTCTACCCACACATGAAACCATAATGAAATCCTCAGATATATTAAATATAGTATATAACAACCAGTGTATCAAAGAACCACAATAACTAAAAATAATGTAACACATTTCTTTCATGTAAGCCAATATGTGACTTATCCCAGTATTTCCTGTTTAGTCTGAAGGTATATACCCAACCAGAACTTCTTTCACAGATACCAATGTTTACTCAAGTCTTTATAATCTCTCTCACACTAGTTATTTCTCTGCAAATATCTTATACGTATCATCAGACAAGGCCTTGAATGCTCCATCATAATCCATATGTACACAAAGTGAGTATAACTTAAATTCATAATGTTTCTCTCTCTATATGGCATTCTGGACTGCTCTCTAACTACTGTTTCTACAACACCACTACCGTTGCCAAATCTCCCTTACATAGCTATTCCTTCTCCTTTTAAAAACTGTGTTTGTTTGAGCAGGACAGCAATTCTATTGTTTAATACATGTGTGTGCTATCCAGTATCCTCAATATCAGCTCTGTGAATTCTTGGTTTGTTCAGAGTTGAAGGTGTTGTCTCTATGTAAATGAGAATGCATGACAGCTATAGATTATTTCCTTTTCTTCCTGGTGTCATGGGAATCACTGAAATTACTTGCTTATAATGGATTGTTTGCCACTGATACGCTCATGGGGCTAACCTAGGGTCTCATCAAATTTGAGATTTGTATTCTGACACCCCTCACCTGGACAGAAAGTGAGAGCAACACTCCCTCATGGGTACATAGACAACAATAAATATGTATTTAGGCTCACTTAATAAAATTAATGTAACAGGATAAGAATTTTCATTTTTGTTTTTAAAAGTGAGTTACTTTTAATGCATATTTTAATAAGATTTGGAAGTTACAGTCACTTTGCATTACACAAAGATAAAGATCTTTATGTCTACATTGTAAATTGAGCCTTTTGTGTAAAGCATTGTGGATTGGGCCTTTTGTATAAAGTATTATGAATTGAGCACTTTGTGTAAAGAATTGTGAATTGAGCCTTTCGTGTAAAGCATTGTGAATTAAAACTTTTGTGCAAAGCACTATGGACTGAGCCTTTCGTGTAAAGCATTGTGAATTTAGCCTTTGTGTAAAGCATTGTGGATTGGGCCTTTTGTGTAAAGCAATGCAAACTGAGCCTTTTGTGTAAAGAATTGTGAATTGAGCCTTTTGTGTAAAGCATTGTGAATTGAGGCTGTTGTATAAAGTATTATGAATTGAGCACTTTGTGTAAAGAATTGTGAATTGAGCATTTCGTGTAAAGCATTGTGAATTAAAACTTTTGTGCAAAGCACTATGGACTGAGCCTTTCGTGTAAAGCATTGTGAATTGAGCCATTTGTGTAAAACACTGTGAATTGAGCCTTTTGTGTAAAACACTGTGAATTGAGCCTTTTGTGTAAAGCAATGTGAATTGAGGCTTTTGTGTAAAGCAATGTGAATTAAGGCTTTTGTGTAAAGCACTATGCATTGAGCCTTTTCTGTAAAGCACTGTGGATTAAGCCTTTTGTGGAGCGTATTGTGGATAGTGCCTTTTGTGTAAAGCATTGTGAATTGAGCCTTTTGTGTAAAACACTGTGAATTGAGCCTTTTGTGTAAAGCAATGTGAATTGAGGCTTTTGTGTAAAGCAATGTGAATTAAGGCTTTTGTGTAAAGCACTATGCATTGAGCCTTTTCTGTAAAGCACTGTGGATTAAGCCTTTTGTGGAGCATATTGTGGATGGTGCCTTTTGTGTAAAGCATTGTGACTTGAGCCTTTTGTATAAAGCATTGTGACTTGAGCTCTTTGTGTAAAGAATTGTGAATTGAGCTTTTTGTATAAAGCATTGTGACTTGAGCACTTTGTGTAAAGAATTGTGAATTGAGCCTTTTGTGTAAAGTATTGTGAATTGACCCTTTTGCGTGTATCATTGTTGGTTGAGCCTTTTGGGTAAAGAATTTAGAATTGAGCCTTTTGTGTAAAGCATTGTGAATGGAGCATTTGGTATTGCTACCTTTGTTCCTCTTGGGGAAATTTTCCTCACCTCCTGATCAGTAGGGCATCTGTCATATGCACTGGAAGTAGGGTGAAATCTCCTAAATGGGTACTGAAACAACATTAGAAAGTTAACAGGGTTTCTAACCCTTCCGCAGATTCTACCCAGAATGAAGAAAAAGATTTCGGCTGGTGTTGAGCTGTAAGTGTGAAGGTGAGGATACGTATTATGGATAGGGTGTAGATGGGGAGAAGGATAACATAGGTGATTACAGTAAAATTCACATTTGATACTTGCACCCAAATCTCTGCACTTGGTTTGAAGGTATAGAGAATAGGTGGTGGCCGATTTCTAAGTATGCTGATATGAATTGTATTTTATTGGTGCTATGATAGTGATTACATTGCAAAATAACAGAGATATCTACAAATACATCTGTGGAATGGGTTAAATATGTGGCATAGAGATTTAGAACTTGGAAATCCCTACCTCTCCTGCCCTGCCAAGAAACACTAGGGGAATAAAAAAAAGAATTAAAGTGCAAAGTTCAAAAACAAGAGAAAGTCTGTTTAGTTTGACCAGAGGCTTCACAGTTATTTGTTATGCTGATGAACACAAAGTATATTACAATAGTCTATGAATCTGCAACAGGAAAGCAGTCATTAAACATATATCAGGAAAATGTTATAGGGCACATTCCTTGAAATTGAAAGGAAAATGGATATCTAGCCAAAGCCCTTAAAGGGTGTGCACTAAAATACTTATGTTTGTATAAATGTTTTTCTTTCAATAACAGTTATGTTTTGCTTTTTCGTCCATATTTTTCATTGATGCAATCTTGTTTGAATGTAAGGCATGGTTTGATAAAGGTAATAAATCTATGTGTAAGAGATGAATTAGCTAATTCTTGGTCCTGGTGTAAACTGTAGAAAG